>NC_084731.1:15285861-15313361 GCF_033978785.1 Entelurus aequoreus | reverse complement strand
GCGAAACACAACAATATATGTCAATTAGACCTGACACAATGTGTAACACAACAGTATGTATCAATTAGGCCTGACACAATGTGTATGCATGTTGTGTTACACATTGTGTCAAGCCTAATTTACATATATTGTTGTGTTACACAACGTGTGTGTGTGTGTGTGTGTGTGTGGTTACTTTACATGCAGTCGGCTTTCGGACCCCTGCCAATTTATTTTCGTCCCATACGGCCCTAAGACAGAAAGTTTGGATTCTGTGAGTGTGACTCCCATTCTAATGTCCTTCTTTGTGTTGTCTTCATAATGATCATAAACAAACGGACTGGTGAAGAGGCTGGGAGGTGTGTGTGTGTGTGTGTGTGTGTGTGTGTGTGTGTGTGTGTGTGTGTGTGTGCGCGCAAACTGTGTCGTGTCATCCTTTGGCTTCAGCAGCCGAGCCACGAGTTGTTTGACCCAAGCGAGAGCACAGAGGCTGGCTTTGTGCAGGCGTGTGTGGGCCCTGGGTCATGAGTTGACATGTGGTGTAACACACATAAGTTAGCATGTGGTGTTACACACATAAGTTAGCATGTGGTGTAACACACACATGTGGTGTAACACACACATGTGGTGTAACACACATGGGATAGATGTAGGGCTGCAACTAACGATTAATTTCATAATCGATTAATCTGTCGATTATTATTTCGATAAATCGATTAATAATCAGATACAAATGACAAATTACATTTCTATCCTATCCAGTATTTTATTGGAAAAAAAACAGCATACTGGCACCATACTTATTTTGATTATTGTTTTTCAGCTGTTTGTAAATGTTGCAGTTTCTAAATAAAGGTTTATTTAAAAAATAAAAAAATAAAAAAAAAACTCTGCGCATGCGCATAGCATAGATCCAACGAATGGATGACTAAATTAATCGGCAACTATTTTAATAATCGATTTTAATCGATTTTAATCGATTTATTCGATTAGTTGTTGCAGCCCTAGATAGATGGAAGAGACGTGGGAATGCGAGGAAGGGGATCAGACCATTTACACTTTGCTTAAGTACATCTTTTTCTACTTCATTGAACTCCTTCCCAAAGCTCCATCACTCATCCAATGTTATCAGGATGTTCCCAAATGAACACAACATGTGTCATTTACTTCTTCCTCCTCCTCCTCCTCCTCCTCCTCACGTCTTAATGGCATCTTCTCATTAGATGCAGCCCAGTTACGCTATCATGTGAGTGTGGCAAGTCAACCATGTACACTATCTCTCACTCACTCACTCACTCACTCACTCACTCACTCACTCACTCACTCACTCACTCACTCACTCACTCACTCACTCACTCACTCACTCACTCACTCACTCACTCACTCACTCACTCACTCACTCACTCAATTTAATTTAAAGGGGCTTCATTGACATGGGAAACATATGTTTACATTGCCAAAGCCAGCAATAAAACACAATCAAAGCAATTAAAATGTATCAAACTTAAACACCTGTCCAAATTAAAACTATGTACAATTAAAATATAGGTCTCTTATAGTAAAGAAGTGCAATACCTTTCACTCACTCACTCACTCACTCACTCACTCACTCACTCACTCACTCACTCACTCACTCACTCACTCACTCACTCACTCACTCACTCACTCACTCACTCACTCACTCTCACACTCTCACACACCTAACCCTAACCCTAACCCGGTAACACTTTAGTATGGGGAACATATTCACCATTAAGTAGTTGCTTATTAAAGTAACAAAGACTTAAAGGCCTACTGAAAGCCACTACTACCGACCACGCAGTCTGATAGTTTATATATCAATGATGAAATCTTAACATTATAACACATGCCAATACGGCCGGGTTAACTTGTAAAGTGACATTTTAAATTTGCCGCTAAACTTCCAGTTCGAAACGCCTCTGAGGATGACGTATGCGCGTGACGTAGACCGGCGAACACGGGTATGCCTTCCACATTGAAGCCAACACGAAAAAGCTCTGTTTTCATTTCATAATTCCACAGTATTCTGGACATCTGTGTTCGTGAATCTGTTTCAATCATGTTCATTGCATTATGGAGAAGGAAGCTGAGCAAGCAAAGAAGAAAGTTGTCGGTGCGAAATGGACGTATTTTTCGAACGTAGTCAGCCACAACAGTACACAGCCGGCGCTTCTTTGTTTACATTCCCGAAAGATGCAGTCAAGATGGAAGAACTCGGATAACAGAGACTCTAACCAGGAGGACTTTTGACTTCGATACACAGACGCCTGTAGAGAACTGGGACAACACAGACTCTTACCAGGATTACTTTGATTTGGATGACAAAGACGCAGACGTGCTACTGTGAGTATGCAGCTTTGGCTTCTAAACATTTGATCGCTTGACCGTATGTGCGCAACTTTTTTTTGCGTATGTACGTAACTTTTTTAAAATATATAAGCTTTATGAACCTTGGGTTAGGTGAACGGTCTTTTGGGCTGAGTGATTGTGTGTGTTGATCAGGTGTTTGAATTGTATTGGCGTGTTCTATGGAGCTAGGAGCTAGCATAGGAGCTAGGAGCTAGCATAACACGTACCGTACCGTACGTGCGCGTCACGTACGTAACTTTTTAAAAATATATAAGCTTTATGAACCTTGGGTTAGGTGAACGGTCTTTTGGGCTGAGTGATTGTGTGTGTTGATCAGGTGTTTGAATTGTATTGGCGTGTCCTATGGAGCTAGGAGCTAGCAGAGGAGCTAGGAGCTAGCATAACAAACATGCAGGTGTTTTTATGCAGGATTAATTTGTGGCATAGTAAATATAAGCCTGGTTGTGTTGTGGCTAATAGAGTATATATATGTCTTGTGTTTATTTACTGTTGTAGTCATTCCCAGCTGAATATCAGGTCACCCCCGGCTCTCACAGCATCTTCCCTATCTGAATAGCTTCAACTCCCCACTAGTCCTTCACTTGCACTTTACTCATCCACAAATCTTTCATCCTCGCTCAAATTAATGGGGACATTGTTGCTTTCTCGGTCCGAATCTCTCTCACTTCATGCGGCCATCATTGTAAACAATAGGGAACTTTGCGTATATGTTCAACTGACTACGTCACGCTACTTCCAGTAGGGGCAAGCCTTTTTTTTATCAGATACCAAAAGTTGCAATCTTTATCGTCGTTGTTCTATACTAAATCCTTTCAGCAAAAATATGGCAATATCGCGAAATGATCAAGTATGACACATAGAATAGATCTGCTATCCCCGTTTAAATAAAAAAAATTCATTTCAGTAGGCCTTTAATTTAGAGTTAATTGGACACTAGGGGAGCATATAAGGGTTAGGATTAGGGTTACTAATAAACAATAATTCTGAGGTTATTGAGGGAATGATAAATGATAAATGGGTTATACTTGTATAGCGCTTTTCTACCTTCAAGGTACTCAAAGCGCTTTGACAGTATTTCCACATTCACCCATTCACACACACATTCACACACTGATGGCGGGAGCAGCCATGCAAGGCGCTAACCAGCACCCATCAGGAGCAAGGGTGAAGTGTCTTGCCCAAGGACACAACGGACGTGACTAGGATGGTAGAAGGTGGGGATTGAACCCCAGTAACCAGCAACCCTCCGATTGCTGGCACAGCCACTCTACCAACTTCGCCACGCCGTCCCCGAGGGAAGACTCTTAGTTAATGGCTTACTGGTTGTATAATAAGGCCATGCAGAATAAGGCATTAATAAGTACTTAATAATGACTAATTAAGAGCCAATATGTTACTAATTTGCATGTTAATAAGCAACTTATTAATAGTGAATATGTTCCCCATACTAAAGTGTTACTACAATGCATGTTTATAAATGAGTCATAAGGCAGGTAACACTCTAGTATGGGGAACATATTCACCATTAATTAGTTGCTTATTAAAGTAACAAATACTTAATTTAGAGTTATGTGGACACTAGGGGAACATATAAGGGTTAGGTTTATAGTTGGGGTTAGGGTTACTAATAAGCAGTAACGGTTAGGGTTAGTTAACTCTTAATTAATGGCTTACTGGTTTTATAATAAGGCCATGCAGAATAAGGCATTAATAAGTACTTAATAATGACTAATTAAGAGCCAATATGTTACTAATTTGCATGTTAATAAGCTACTAATTAATGGTGAGTATGTTCCCCATACTAAAGTGTTACTACAATGCATGTTTATAAATGAGTCATAAGGCAGGTAACACTCTAGTATGGGGAACATATTCACCATTAATTAGTTGCTTATTAAAGTAACAAATACTTAATTTAGAGTTATGTGGACACTAGGGGAACATATAAGGGTTAGGGTTAGGTTTAGAATTGGGGTTAGGGTTACTAATAAGCAGTAACGGTTAGGGTTAGTTAACTCTTAGTTAATGGCTTACTGGTTGTATAATAAGGCCATGCAGAATAAAGCATTAATAAGTACTTAATAACGACTAATTAAGAGCCAATATGTTACTAATTTGCATGTTAATAAGCAACTTATTAATAGTGAATATGTTCCCCATACTAAAGTGTTACTACAATGCATGTTTATAAATGAGTCATAAGGCAGGTAACACTCTAGTATGGGGAACATATTCACCATTAATTAGTTGCTTATTAAAGTAACAAATACTTAATTTAGAGTTATGTGGACACTAGGGGAACATATAAGGGTTAGGTTTAGAGTTGGGGTTAGGGTTACTAATAAGCAGTAACGGTTAGGGTTAGTTAACTCTTAGTTAATGGCTTACTGGTTTTATAATAAGGCCATGCAGAATAAGGCATTAATAAGTACTTAATAATGACTAATTAAGAGCCAATATGTTACTAATTTGCATGTTAATAAGCTACTAACTAATGGTGAATATGTTCCCCATACTAAAGTGTCACTACAATGCATGTTTCTAAATGAGTAACAATGCACATGAACGTGGTCTCTCTGCTTGGTCTGCTGCTCACCTTCTCTCTCCTCCTGATCAAAGATTCTTCTCCCAGGTGTTGTGTGACATGCATGTGATCTTAGTCTTCCCTCCATCGTCATCTTCTCTAATGAGGAAGAAGGGCTGACACCAACATGGGCTCCTTGCAGTAAACATGAATACACTTGATATTTAGTCACACTAATAAGGGATCTCCTCATTAAACTGCTTTCTCCACCTTTACTTGTTATCCTACGAAAGTGTTAATGATCTATATTTCTTAATTGAGTGTTGGTTACTATTCATTGTCCCCTGATCAAAGTGCCACAACTAGTTTCAGATTGTAATGACTTTTAGGCAGCAGTCTTTCCCTAAACCTTTTCATTTTTATCGCACTTGTCCTGTTTTACTGCACACTTCTCATTCTGCACTTTTCAATGCCTGCTGAAATTCTCCACTTTCAAGGGTTAATGAGGCAAAATGAAGAGTCCATGAGAGACGGAGCTTGAGGAAAAAAAAACACAACTATATTTTAGAAAGGATGGGATGAATAATAAATGTGGCAGGCTAGAATCCAATTTTAAAGGGAGATCAGAGGAGCGCGGATAGATACAAGCGGGGATGTTTCCACCAGCCACACCAGGACCTGGGCAGCGGCTTTCTAGGTCATCTCCATCAGACATCTCGGCTTGTGGAGAAAGCATGTTGTTAAACCTTAGTGTGAGGAGCATGCTTTTCAGCTAGGCAATCAAATTGGAACCAAGTTCTGTGGTCTCACTCAATGTGAAGGCAGCAGATTTGAGGCTACTGGGAGCGTTGGGCTATTTTTAGTGCATTCATGAGCATTTTTTTTTTTGGACTGTATTTTAATAATTGATACTAGAGGAGAGGAGTATTGCGCTGAAGCAGCGGTGGCCACACTTTTTCTGCAGGACAGCTACTATTCAATGGACCAAGTGGAGGGGATCATTCATATATATTAGGGGTGTAACTAGGGATGATACTCGAAACCGGTTTTCTCGGTTGTTCGATAAGAAAAAAACCGAGTCCTCGGACTCGAATCCCTTTTTGAGAACCGGTACCCGTTATCGAGACCACTATAGTAAAGAAAAAGAGTTGGTTCTTTATTCGAATCCCTGGGAACGAATCCCGTCCCGACCAGAAATGCTCCGTGGGACATCACAATAAATGGCGTCACGTAGCTCAATCATTAGGCGCAGATAGCGAAAGCAGGAACAAAATGGACGGGAAAAAGCGCTCCAAGGTGTAATAAAGTTCAAAACAAAAGGTATAATCCAATGAAGAACTTTACTGAGAGATTTGAGCAGGGTAATACATATGACGAACACTTTTACAACCAACCGGAAACATAGCAACCAGGCTAGCAACGTACCTCCTTTACGGCAGCTGTCACAACGTTCTTAAAGCAACCGCAGCACATACATATATATACAACACATCTCCCTTTTTTAACTTTCGTTTTTCTTTCCTTGTAAACAAAACCAAATCACACTGTATATGTGTTGTCTGTCTAATTATAAATAATGCAGACGAGGCATGTTGGCTGAGTTCTTGACGTTTACTTTCACAGCGTGCTCATAACCTCATTCTTAGCTGCCGGGTGACGATATGCAACACTTTTCGGGGCTACCGCGCATGCTCGTCACTCCTGTTGCATGCTGGGTAGTGTAGTTGTTATATTCCCTAGCTCATAACATCTTTCCCCATATAAGGAAATAATGTTAACTCAAAGTGTATTTCTTTTTTTAGCTTTAACTTTTCATTTTTTTTAGCATTGTAACCACATTTGCAAAGAACTTTTCTCTTCATAGAATTTTCTTTCAATAAAGAAATAAAGTGCAAAAATGTCAAAGCATCATAACAAACAGTTATGTCAAATAGCAGCAGAATTGCACTTTTTGGAAAGCTGTATTATTTTCAGTTTTGTGCCCAAGGGACTGATTTTATTTAACACTATATTATTATTTACACACCTATAGTGATCACAGAGACAGGTTGTTTTTGTGTTACTGTATATATTTGTTTTTCTGAAAAAATCCCACTTAATATACTTTGGGTAACAACAGTCAATATTTATTTATTTTATTTTATTTTTTTAGGGGGGTAACAGTCAATATTTATTTATTTATTAGATTACATTGTTTTCTTATATAATAAAAGTGAGCTTTTGTTAAACCAAATATTGTGTTTTTTTTTCCATACACAACAACCTATCTGGACTCGATAAGAGAATCGATAAGGAATCGGTTCGATAAGAGGATTCGATAACAGGCTCGAACTCGATAATTTCTTATCAAACATCATCCCTAGGTGTAACGGTACGTGTATTTGTATTGAACCGTTTCGGTACAGGGGGTTCGGTTCGGTTCGGAGGTGTACCGAACGAGTACACATGCTAGCAGCGACCGGGCTAGGACAACATGTAAAAGACCTCGTTAAGGTCTCCCGTTTGGGAACACTTTGGCTGCGCGATATAACAACGGAGGACGGAGGTTTGCCGACATTGTTCAGCAGCTGCTTCTGACAACACGTCAAACGTGTGTTGCACCTTTCCTGCTTCCGGCTCCCAGACCGTAGTCGAGGAGCGCAGGGGAGACACTCCTCCAGGACCGATGTATTCTCGGGGGCAACACCCTTCACTCTACCCGGCAGTGGGTCTCAACAGCTCCGGGTAAATGACGAGTTTGGCGATTAGTTGCAAATCCTGTGGCTTTATCGAGGTCTTGCACACAGCCAATCCAACAAAACACTAGCCACTCCCCGCACTCACGCTACCGCTCCCTCACCTCGCTCGCCCACACACTCACCTCACGTGCTGTCACATATTAAAGGGCCACACACACACATACGCTACTCTCATAACACATGCTAACCCATTTGAAGCGACACCACCGCATTCAAGCAGCCTCTCCTCGGCGAGTCAGGCAGGGCTAAAGCAATAACAAATGTTTTTATAGCAGCAGATTTAAGACCATATTGCATTAAAAACTAGATTTCAACCCACTTCTATGGTGGAAGAGCAATGAGCCCATATATCCTATTACTGTCAAGTTAGCCAGGCTGGGCTTGGGGGAAAGAAAAGTTAATCTGAGGCTGAGTTGACTTGAAACTGTTTAATGTTGCACTTTTTATATGTATAAGAAAAGTTTTGTCATTTTATTTAATCTGAGCAACAACTTGAGGCAGTTTAATGTTGATTAACGTGGACCCAGACTTAAACAAGTTGAAAAACTTATTGGGGTGTTACCATTTAGTGGTCAATTGTACGTAATATGTACTGTACTGTGCAATCTACTAATACAAGTCTCAATCAATCAATCAATCAAAAAAAGCACATTATATGTAGAAAGGTTTCGTTAAGGAACCATTCTGAGCCTTATCTTATTTAGTTTTTATTGTATATATGTTGACCACATGAACCCTGGCAATGGACCCTGTGTGTATATGTATGTTATGCCATTGTTTACACATTTGGTAAATAAATAGCCAAAAAAATGTATATTTTGTTGTTTTCTTACTGTACCGAAAATGAACCGAACTGTGACCTCTAAACCGAGGTACGTACCGAACCGACATTTTTGTGTACCGTTACACCCCTACTATATATATATAATTTATATTGGTTTATTTATGAAAGAGAGGTTAACAAGTTAAAGGTGTTAGATGATAATACAAGCATGTTTCTTTCAAGAATATAAGTTGATTGTGATGATTTGCATTGATTGGAATCAGACAGTAGTGATGATAACGTCCACATTTTCAAATGGAGGAGAAAACAAAGTCCTCCTTTCCGTCCAATACCACATGAAAGTGCTTGCTTTATGTTTGTCCAGCTTCCATACACCTTTTTATACACTTTACAAGAAATACATTGGCGGCAAACTCCCTAGCTTGCTAGCTTGTGTGTGCTAGCTTTCTGAGACTCTTATTTTCTTAGCGCAGGCAGGATTAAGCAGGGCTTTTATTGTGAAAACAGGAACTGTGCAGAGTTTTGAGGGCAGGTACGGCGCGAGAGTCTGTTGAAATAAAGAATTTGGAGGTAATCCTCCTTTTTCATTGTCCCATTTACTCTCTGTAAAGCACCAGTTCCATTGGCAGCAAAACAGGCCCAGAGCATAATACTACCACCACCATGCTTGACGGTTGGCATGGTGTTCCTGGGATTAAAGGCCTCACCTTTTCTCCTCCATACATATTGCTGGGTATTGTGGCCAAACAGCTCCATTTTTGTTTCACCTGACCACAGAACTTTCCTCCAGAAGGTCTTATCTCTGTGTTGTCAGATGAAACAAAAAATTGGTCAATCTAACCATCCACAAGCTTCTGCTTGAATTTTTGACCACTCCTCTTGACAAAATTGGTGCAGATCAGCTAAATGTGCTAGTTTTCTGACATGGACTTGTTTCTTCAGCATTGTCCACACGTTTAAGTCGGGACTTTGGGAAGGCCATTCTAAAACCTTCATTCTAGCCTGATTTAGCCATTCCTTTACCACTTTTGACATGTATTTGTCCTGTTGGAACCCCCAACTGTGCCCAAGACCCAACCTCCGGGCTGATGATTTTAGCTTGTCCTGAAGAATTTGGAGGTAATCCTCCTTTTTCATTGTCCCATCTACTCTCTGTAAAGCACCAGTTCCATTGGCAGCAAAACAGGCCCAGAGCATAATACTACCACCACCATGCTTGACGGTTGGCATGGTGTTCCTGGGATTAAAGGCCTCACCTTTTCTCCTCCATACATATTGCTGGGTATTGTGGCCAAACAGCTCCATTTTTGTTTCACCTGACCACAGAACTTTCCTCCAGAAGGTCTTCTCTTTGTCCATGTGATGTCAGATGACATTTTTCAGGACAAGCTAAAATCATCAGCCCGGAGGTTGGGTCTTGGGCGCAGTTGGGTGTTCCAACAGGACAATGACCCCAAAGTGGTAAAGGAATGGCTAAATCAGGCTAGAATGAAGGTTTTAGAATGGCCTTCCCAAAGTCCTGACTTAAACGTGTGGACAATGCTGAAGAAACAAGTCAATGTCAGAAAAGCAACACATTTAGCTGAACTGCACCAATTTTGTGGTCAAAAATCCAAGCAGAAGCTTGTGGATGGCTACCAAAAGCGCCTTATTGCAGTGAAACTTTCCAAGGGACATGTAAGCAAATATTAACATTGCTGTATGTATACTTTTGACCCAGCACATTTACAGTAGACCCATAATAAATTCATAAAAGAAGCAAACTTCATGAATGTTTTTTGTGACCAACAAGTATGTGCTCCAATCACAAAAAAATAAGAGTTGTAGAAATGATTGGAAACTCAACACAGCCATGACATTATGTTCTTCACAAGTTTGTAAACTTTTGACCACGACTGAATATTCCTAGAATTGCACACACCATCCAGAAGAACTAATCCAAATGATCTACTGTAAACGTATTAACCAGGCGAGGCGTAATAGGAACACCGGTGTTTGCATTCTTCACAGCAGATGAACTCACTTGGTAGCGACATATTTAAACTGCATATTAGCCGTGAGAGAGTTGAAAGGTGTTCCTTCCCATAAGGGCCACCGCCCTCTCTTCTGGGGACGACCACTAAAAGGTAATGTAGCTTCACTACCTGGTATTTAAGAGCTGATGGGGTGTGTCCAGCCAAGGTGGACTCTCCTCCGCCAAAGGCCGCATGGGAGGACGCTGCTGGGTTTAATGAGTGGTGCTGAGTGGACATTTAGTCAAAGCTCATGTAGGCCCACTGTGCTGCTGGTGCCTGACCCTCTGGACACTGCTCACGTCCAATTCTCCCACCGTGAATCTGTCTGTGGGAACATACTCCTCTGCATCATCAGGTGACGGTATGACTCCATGTACTGTACTTCATGTCCTCAGGTTTGCCAAGTCAAAACACATCTCTAGTATCAATCAATCAATCAATCAATGTTTATTTATATAGCCCTAAATCACAAGTGTCTCAAAGGGCTGCACAAGCCACAACGACATCCTCGGTTCAGATCCCACATCAGGGCAAGGAAAAACTCAACCCAATGGGAGAATGAGAAACCTTAGAAAAGACTAGCGCGACCGGTGCAATGGACGTCACGTGGATCTAGCATAATATTGTAAGAGTCCAGTCCATAGTGGATCTAGCATAATATTGTGAGAGTCCATTCCATAGTGGATCTAACATAATAGTAAGAGTCCAGTCCATAGTGGATCTCACATAATAGTGTGAGAGTCCATTCCATAGTGGATCTAACATAATAGTGAGAGTCCAGTCCATAGTGGATCTAACATAATAGTGAGAGTCCAGTCCATAGTGGATCTAACATAATAGTGAGAGTCCAGTCCATAGTGGATCGAACATAATAGTGTTAGAGTCCAGTCCATAGTGGATCTAACATAATAGTGAGAGTCCAGTCCATAGTGGATCTAACATAATAGTGAGAGTCCAGTCCATAGTGGATCGAACATAATAGTGTTAGAGTCCAGTCCATAGTGGATCTAGCATAATATTGTGAGAGTCCAGTCCATAGTGGATCTAACATAATAGTGTTAGAGTCCAGTCCATAGTGGATCTAGCATAATAGTGTGAGAGTCCAGTCCATAGTGGATCTAACATAATAGTGTGAGAGTCCAGTCCATAGTGGATCTAACATAATAGTGTGAGAGTCCAGTCCATAGTGGATCTAACATAATAGTGTGAGAGTCCAGTCCATAGTGGATCTAGCATAATATTGTGAGAGCCAAGTCCATAGTGGATCTAGCATAATATTGTGAGAGTCCAGTCCATAGTGGATCTAACATAATAGTGTTAGAGTCCAGTCCATAATGGATCTAGCATAATAGTGTGAGAGTCCAGTCCATAGTGGATCTAACGTAATAGTGTGAGAGTCCAGTCCATAGTGGATCTAACATAATAGTGTGAGAGTCCAGTCCATAGTGGATCAAGCATAATATTGTGAGAGTCCAGTCCATAGTGGATCTAGCATAATATTGTGAGAGTCCAGTCCATAGTGGATCTAACATAATAGTGTGAGAGTCCAGTCCATAGTGGATCTAGCATAATATTGTGACAGTCCAGTCCATAGTGGATCTAACATAATAGTGTGAGAGTCCAGTCCATAGTGGATCTAGCATAATAGTGTGAGAGTCCAGTCCATAGTGGATCTAACATAATAGTGTGAGAGTCCAGTCCATAGTGGGTCTAGCATAATATTGTGAGAGTCCAGTCCATGGTGGATCTAACATAATAGTGTGAGAGTCCAGTCCATAGTGGATCTAGCATAATAGTGTGAGAGTCCAGTCCGTAGTGGATCTAGCATAATAGTGTGAGAGTCCAGTCCATAGTGGATCTAGCATAATAGTGTTTGAGTCCAGTCCATAGTGGATCTAACATAATAGTGTGAGAGTCCAGTCCATAGTGGATCTAACATAATAGTGTGAGAGTCCAGTCCATAGTGGATCTAACATAATAGTGTGAGAGTCCAGTCCATGGTGGATCTAGCATAATATTGTGACAGTCCAGTCCATAGTGGATATAACATAATACTGTGAGAGTCCAGTCCATAGTGGATCTAACATAATAGTGTGAGAGTCCAGTCCATAGTGGATCTAACATAATAGTGTGAGAGTCCAGTCCATGGTGGATCTAGCATAATATTGTGACAGTCCAGTCCATAGTGGATATAACATAATAGTGTGAGAGTCCAGTCCATAGTGGGTCTAGCATAATAGTGTGAGAGTCCAGTCCATAGTGGATCTAGCATACTAGTGTGAGAGTCCAGTCCATAGTGGATCTAGCATAATAGTGTGAGAGTCCAGTCCATAGTGGATCTAACATATTAGTGTGAGAGTCCAGTCCATAGTGGATCTAACATATTAGTGTGAGAGTCCAGTCCATAGTGGATCTAACAATAGTGAGGGTCCAGTCCATAGTGGGGCCAGCAGGAGACCATCCTGAGCGGAGACAGGTCAGCAGCGCAGAGATGTCCCCAACTGATGCACAGGCGAGCGGTCGACCCCGGGTCCTGACTTTGGACAGCCAGCACTTCATCCGTGGCCACCGAACCTGTAATGGATCTGGATACACTGATCTAAACTTTGGACCAATATATTCACATTCCCAGGTTCTAGTCAAGACTCGAGCCGCAGCATTTTTGGATGCACTTGTGGTTAAGAGCGCCCAGTGAGAGGCTATTACCCACCAGAAAATGGGAGCCTATTTTGTACTTTTTACACCGCGCAGGGTAAGCACATATATGTGCTTCCTGTTAGCCCTGTGTCAGGAATGTCCTCTTGGATTTTGGCTCTTGCAGCTTAAATTGGACTAATTATTTCCAGCAGCTTAGGGCTTTATTAAAGCATTAGTGGACCAAGAAAAAAAAGATTATGGCATTATTATTTGTATAGCTGACTTTGTAGCGTCCTGATTTTTCCCCCCATTAAGCTGTTTGTAATTAACGAGGCTCACTGTTATTCAATGTCATGCAGAGGCTGTGTTTCCACGCAGATTTTTATACTTTTGTCCTCACCTCCAGGCATATTTCCTAAAACCTGTCTTCAATAATGAAATAAATACTCATCCATCTACTTACCGTATTTTTCGGACCATAGGGTGCACCCTAAGGCGCATTAAAGGAGTCATATTGTTTTGATTAATTTCCTAAATGTAAAAGACTTCCTTGTGGTCTACATAACATGTAATGGTGGTTATTTGCTCAAAATGTTGCACAGATCAGTGTTTTTCAACCTTTTTTTGAGGCAAGGCACATTTTTTTCATAAAAAAATATGGAGGCACACCACCAGCAGAAAAGGTTAAAAAATGAAACTCCACCAGGTCGTCGTGCCTTATTTTGAGTTTGTTGGTGTTTTCATGTGTGTAGTGCTTTAGTTCTTGTCTTGCGCTCTTATTTTGGTGACCCTTCCTGTTTTGTTGATGTTTTCCCGTGGCAGTTTCATATCTTCCTTTGAGCCTGACCTACTTTGTGTTAGCAAGCAAGACTATTTAAGTTGTTGCTATCCTTCTTTGTGTGGACAATGTCATGTACGGATGTACTTTGTGGACGCAGTCCCTGCTCCTCACGCTGCAAGTTTTTGCTGTCGTCCAGCATTCTGTTTTTGTTTACGTTGTAGCCAGTTCAGTTTTGCTTTCGTTTTGCATAGCCATCCCTATGCTTCAATGCCTTTTCCTTTCCCTTTTGTCTGTTTTTGGTTTAAGCGTTACAAACCTTTTCACCTTTTGCATATTGGGTTCACGACAAACCGTCCTCATCTCACCCGACGCATTCCGACTTTTACAAAGCTGATGGACCCGTTGCATCTTGTGGCTTTTAATGCCTCACAATCAAACACTTTTACCGGTATGTTAAAATATTGAACAGACGTTTAATGGGATAGCAGGGTTTCCCACACATTCATTTATTTGTGGCGGCCCGCCACGAAAGAATTACGTCCGCCACAAATAAAAAAAAATAAATAAAAAAAATAAAAAATAAAAATATATATATATTTTTTGTCCTCTCCAGCTTCTCAGGCAAATCATATAGTTGATGTAGATGCCCATATCGGCTGTTCAGATTTACTTTACAAAAGAGAAGTGTAGGATACTTCTCTTGTTTCCTTATTTGTATTTGACTTTATTAAATGTATTTGTATTAGAAACACAACATGTGTATATAACAAAGGGTGCAAAGTCTGCAGGCAGTAGGAAACACATGGTTAAGTGTAGGGAGTAAAACTGATGGCAGTCTAAAGTTCAAGATTTTTGGAGCTCTTTGTTCAGTGGATCAGATGTTTGATGAAGCTCTGTGTCTATCTACCACCACTACTGTTTTCTGTTTATTTGTTACTGACTGTGGCAGGACACCTCTGCCTCTGTTTCACTTTATGTTGCTGGTAAATAATATGGTTGTAGTAGTAGGCTAAAGTTAAATTATTTAGTATGCACTAATTAAAGGGGCAGAGCTTTGAGACATTTTAGCTTTTATATTTTATAAGATATATTTTTGTAAGAACCACAATTAATAAATATATTTCAGTGAATAACTTATTGTTCAAATCTGTATATAAATATGTACATAAAGTGTTGTAATTATATTGTAAAATGGATGGATGGATGGATGGACGTTTAAAACAAATCTGTTATTATTAATTAGTTAGTATACATTTTTTGAGCCTTTTTAGAGAAAATCAAATCATTGTAGTAAATTATGCAAATTACTCGATGATGTCATGGTGACCACGCCCATAGCCACGCCCCCACCGCCACAGGTAATGGGAAACACTGGATAAGGTAAACATCTGTTCAGTATTTTAACATAAAAGTGTTTGATTGTGTGGCATTAAACGCCACAACATGCAACGGGTCCATCAGACCCACAAACACTGGCTGAGTATCAAACAATATGAACATTACACAAGGGTTACGCGTGCCTTATAGTCCGAAAAATACAGTACTCGGCTCACGTTTGATCTATGGTCTCAGAACCAGCAGTCTTTATTTAATTAGTCAAGTAGGTCTCTATTCCTTACCTCTGTCTTCGTCTCACTTATCCTTAATCGCTTCTCGTCTTTTTGACCCAGAGCCTCTTTTCCCTCTTTGATTCCTACACAATCATACTGCTTTTCTCTCCACGGACTTGGTCATTAGCCGACTGACTGAGCTGATGGCATCTATTCCCCAGACTATTTGCTTGTGCGTCGTCTCTATCCCTCACTCTCTTAGCAAACTCTTCCCTATACCGCCCTCCCTGGCCTTTTAGCCTCCTTTTCCCGACATCCCCTACTTTGCCGCATGCATTCTCCATAACATCAATTGCGCGGTGTCATCCCAAATTGGCCAACACCAATTAAGACCCTACTATTGTATTTAATTGGTCATTAAGCCTGGCTTCTCTGTGAATGCACGGTCTCCCTGGAAATGCTTTTTTCTGGCCTCTTACAGCACATGCGGTCATTCCACCTCCCTGCAGGTTTCACAATGGCTCGGCCAACCACTGACACTGCCAAGAATGACTTGTGTGTGTGTGTGTGTGTGTGTGTGTGTGTTGGGGGAGAAACAAATGGTGGTAGGAGAGATCTTCTCCTGTGTGTATCCTCAGTCACCTCGCCTTCAAACCCTCTCATTCACTGCTTCTCCATCCATGTGTTGCCGGTGGATTAAGCTAATTAAAGCACTGCTGACTGCGTCTCAAGGGAGAGGCTATACACACACACACACACACACACACACACACGCACACACACACACACACACACACACACACACACACGCTCATTAATGACAGCAAGTACATAGGCGCACACAATAGCATCAACATGAGAGTTCCATGCTGGTGAGATAGCTGTCACTTGAACTGACCCGGATAGTGTTTACTTAAGAGCCGAGGTGTTTCAATCAACCACGATTTTACCATTTTTATTCCCGCAAACCGTCTGTAATATTACAAACCCCGTTTCCGTATGAGTTGGGAAATTGTGTTAGATGTAAATATAAACGGAATACAATGATTTGCAAATCTTTTTCAACCCATATTCAGTTGAATGCACTACAAAGACAACATATTTGATGTTCAAACTCATAAACAAATAATAATTAACTTAGAATTTCATGGCTGCAACACGTGCCAAAGTAGTTGGGAAAGGGCATGTTCACCACTGTGTTACATCACCTTTTCTTTTAACGACACTCAATAAACGATTGGGAACTGAGGAAACTAATTGTTGAAGCTTTGAAAGTGGAATTATTTCCCATTCTTGTTTTATGTAGAGCTTCAGTCGTTCAACAGTCCGCTGTCGTATTTTACGCTTCATAATGCGCCACACATTTTCGATGGGAGACAGGTCTGGACTGCAGGCGGGCCAGGAAAGTACCTGCACTCTTTTTTTACGAAGCCACGCTGTTGTAACACGTGGCTTGGCATTGTCTTGCTGAAATAAGCAGCGCTTAGATGGCAGCATATGTTGTTCCAAAACCTGTATGTACCTTTCAGCATTAATGTGTAAGTTACCCATGCCTTGGGCACTAATGCACCCCCATACCATCACAGATTCTGGCTTTTCAACTTTGCGTCGATAACAGTCTGGATGGTTCGCTTCCCCTTTGGTCCGGATGACACAATGTCGAATATTTCCAAAAACAATTTGAAATGTGGACTCGTCAGACCACAGAACACTTTTCCACTTTGCATGAGTCCATCTTAGATGATCTCGGGCCCAGAGAAGCCGGCGGCGTTTCTGGGTGTTGTTGATAAATGGCTTTCGCTTTGCATAGTAGAGTTTTAACTTGCACTTACAGATGTAGCGACAAACTGTAGTTAGTGACAGTGGGTTTCTGAAGTGTTCCTGAGCCCATGTGGTGATATCCTTTAGAGATTGATGTCGGTTTTTGATACAGTGCCGTCTGAGGGATCGAAGGTCACGGTCATTCAATGTTGGTTTCCGGCCATGCTGCTTACGTGGAGTGATTTCTCCAGGATCTCTGAACCTTGTGATGATATCATGGATCGTAGATGTTGAAATCCCTAAATTTCTTGCAATTGCACTTTGAGAAACATTGTTCTTAAACTGTTTGACTATTTGCTCACGCAGTTGTGGACAAAGGGGTGCACCTCGCCCCATCCTTTCTTGTGAAAGACTGAGCATTTTTTGGGAAGCTGTTTTTATACCCAATCATGGCACCCACCTGTTCCCAATTAGCCTGCACACCTGTGGGATGTTCCAAATAAGTGTTTGCTGAGCATTCCTCAACTTTATCAGTATTTATTGCCACCTTTCCCAACTTCTTTGTCACGTGTTGCTGGCATCAAATTCTAAAGTTAATGATTATTTGCAAAAAAAAAAAAGTTTATCAGTTTGAACATCAAATATGTTGTCTTTGTAGCATATTCAATTGAATATGGGTTGAAAATGATTTGCAAATCATTGTATTCCGTTTATATTTACATCTAACATAATTTCCTAACTCATATGGAAAAAGGGTTTGTACATTTTAGACGGCCGTTTGAAGCTGATGCTCAGCGCTGTTTTTCCTCCAAGCTGAGCCCAGGGCCTCTCAACTATGTGTTGTCATCCATAACAGCCTGGCGCTGCCAATTTGTGGGTCACCGGCGGTGAACTGCTGGCCTAGAAATAACACTAGACCCACTTTCTTCAAATGGGATGCAGCTTTTATTGGCTCTGCCTGCCCAAATTCTGAGAAGTACAGCAAGCCACGGCGTGCAGGTTGGTGGTATGCAGTGGCTACTATACTCATCCCTGGTTTGGAGAATGTCCCGATACCTTGGTACAGTATGTGTATATGTATGTTTGTACAGTGAATGTATATGTACATGTATGTGTATATATATATATATATATATATATATATATATATATATATATATATATATATATATATATATATATATATATGTGTATATTAGGGCTGCACCTAACGATTAATTTGATAATCGATCAATCTGTCGATTATTACTTCGATTAATCGATTAATAATAGGATAAAAGAAACAAACTACATTTCTATCCTATCCAGTATTTTATTGAAAAAAAACAGCATACTGGCACCATACTTATTTTGATTATTGTTTCTCAGCTGTTTGTACATGTTGCAGTTCATAAATAAAGGTTTATTAAAAAAATAATAAAATAAAATAAAATAAAAAAAAAAAAAAAAAAAAAAACCCTCTGCGCATGCGCATAGCATAGATCCAACGAATCGATGACTAAATTAATCGGCAACTATTTTAATAATCGATTTTAATCGATTTAATCGATTAGTTGTTGGAGCCCTAATGTATATGTATGACCTTATATTTTAGAGTCAAGCCGATATCATCCAATACTTGCTGATATCAGACCGATATACATTTTGGATCACTACACCCCTGTTTTATTATTGCTATAGCATATTTACTACATCTTTTGAATGCACCTACAGCCACGTCAAACTGACCCCTACTGTTGTTCAATGAGCCACTTGACCAAACACACAATCAGTTTGTCGTCAGGGCCAACAAAAAGCGAGTGGAATAAAAAATGAACGAGCGCAGGAAAGGTTTCATCCTGTCACACAGGAAGAGAGCAAACGCTGTGTCACTGAGAAGACATTCCTTCCGGATGCTTCCCCTTACAGGATATTGGCTGCACCTATTGGATTACTGATAACCTTGGGATGGAGCACGCATGTTTATTATGTTGAACTCGCCATAACAAATATGTTACACTATATATACATCCATTCATACTTTATTTGACTTTATTTTCACATTTCTATTTAGTTTCACATTTTTTAAGGTGTGGCGACCATTTCTATTAGGACTGGGAATATTCGGGCACCACACGGTTCGATTGGATTCGACTCTTGGGGGTAACGATTCGATTCGGAATCAATTCTTGAGTCAAAACTATTCACGATTCAAAATCAGCACTGTTTTAATAACATTGGGTGCCAGTTCTATGATGAACTACATACACTACCGTTCAAAAGTTTGGGGTCACATTGAAATGTCCTTATTTTTGAAGGAAAAGCACTGTACTTTTCAATGAAGATAACTTTAAACTAGTCTTAACTTTAAAGAAATACACTCTGTACATTGCTAATGTGGTAAATGACTATTCTAGCTGCAAATGTCTGCTTTTTGGTGCAATATCTACATAGGTGTATAGAGGCCCATTTCCAGCAACTATCACTCCAGTGTTCTAATGGTACAATGTGTTTGCTCATTGGCTCAGAAGGCTAATTGATGATTAGAAAACCCTTGTGCAATCATGTTCACACATCTGAAAACAGTTTAGCTCTTTACAGAAGCTACAAAACGGACCTTTCTTTGAGCAGATTGAGTTTCTGGAGCATCACATTTGTGTGGTCAATTAAACGCTCAAAATGGCCAGAAAAAGAGAACTTTCATCTGAAACTCGACAGTCTATTGTTGTTCTTAGAAATGAAGGCTATTGCACAAAATTGTTTGGGTGACCCCAAACTTTTGAACGGTAGTGTAAAATAGATAAACAACTTAGACTTCCTTTTATTGTCATTCACATTTGAACTTTACAGTACAGACAACAACGAAATTCCGTTGCATTAGCTCATGGTAGTGCAGGATAAAAGAGCAATACGTTGCAGATATAAATAAATAGATTACTGTACAGATAAATATATTGCACTTTTGCATATGCATCCACGTTTATGGATGTATGTTATATTGTCTTTAATAACTCTGATCAATGTCTATATTACTTCAAAGAAAACTGATTTTTGTTGGATAAAATTCTACCCAAATATTTAATAAAGTCAAATACAAATAAGGCAACAAGAGGAGTATCCAACACTTCTTTTCATTTTTTTAATTTTTAATTTTTTTACTTTTTTGTCCTGTCCAGCTTCTCAGGCAAATCATATAGTTGATGTAGATGATGATATAGTTGATGTAGATGATGATAGAGTTGATGTAGATGATGATATAGTTGATGTAGATGATGATAGAGTTGATGTAGATGATGATATAGTTGATGTAGATGATGATAGAGTTGATGTAGATGATGATATAGTTGATGTAGATGATGATATAGTTGATGTAGATGATGATATAGTTGATGTAGATGATGATGTAGATGATGATATAGTTGATATAGATGATGATATAGTTGATGTAGATGATGATGTAGTTGATGTAGATGATGATATAGATCAGTGGTCCCCAACCACCGGGCTGCGGCCCGGTACCGGTCCGTGGATCGATTGGTACCGGGCCGCACAAGAAATAATAATAAAAAAAAATAAAAATATTTGTATTATTTTTTATTTTTCATTAAATCAATATAAAAAACACAAGATACACTTACAATTAGTGCACCAACCCAAAAAAACCTCCCTCCCCCTCACTCATTCACACTCATTCGCACAAAAGGGTTGTTTCTTTCTGGTTCCTACATTATATATCAATATAGATCAATACAGTCTGCAGGGATACAGTCCGTAAGCACACATGATTGTATTTTTTTATGACAAAAAAAATAAAATAAATAAATAAATAAATAATAATAATAATAAAAAAAAAAAAAATCTGTAATATGAGTGGCTGGGCAGGACAGATTTAAAAAAATATACACATATATATATATATATATATATATAATTTTTATTTTCATATCTATTTATTATTTTTTTCATTGTTGCAAAATTCGCGATTCATTCGAAATTCAATTTTTTTTAAACCCCTAATATCCATGGTGGCCACTTTTATTTGGGGCGGTATAGCTCGATTGGTAGAGCGACCGTGCCGGCAACTTGAGGGTTCCAGGTTCGATCCCCGCTTCCACCATCCCAGTCAATGCCGTTGTGTCCTTGGGCAAGACACTTTACCCACCTGCCCCCAGTGCCACCCACACTGGTTTAAATGTAACTTAGATATTGTGTTTCACTATGTAAACACGCTTTGAGTCACTAGAGAAAAAGCGCTATATAAATATACTTCACTTCACTTCACTAAATGGTAACACCCGAATAAGTTTTTCAACTTGTTTAAGTCCACGTTAATCAATTCATGGTAGACGCTAACAAGAGCAAAATCTTTGTTCCAAAGAAAAGAAAAGTGTTGTCAGTGGTTTGGTTTTGCGGCAGCAGACGTGGAACAAATGACTGCACGCTGCATCTCGGATATTGGGTTTCACTATGTAAAAGTGCTTTGAGTCACTAGAGAAAAAGCGCTATATAAATATTAATTCACTTCACTTATTTTATTTTGTAGTAGTCGCGACATCCTTGTTCATTTACGGAATCCGGTCAGCTTCCTTTGTTTTCACTTTATGGAACTGCGCATGCAAGTGACGTCAGGGCCACATTGGGGCCACATTGGGGTTTACACTAGTGTCTGATAAAGATCACATTGTACTTGCAGTGTAAAGAGTCAGCTGGAAAAAAAAAATCCGATTTGTGCCGTACAAACGTAGTCTTTGTGCCTCTCGGTGTTTCCTCGAAAAGAGTCTGAGTGAGTAAGTCTTCTTCCCCGCTGGGAGACCTTCTTCATTATAGCGGAGGAGATATTTACACAGTAAACACAAGTCACACCCCCAATAATAAGCCTCCAATAACGTCGGGATCTACTCCCAAGTTTCCACTAAACCCCCTTGTGGCGGGCCTGCTCCTTGGTTGCCATGGCAACTGTAGCCAGGGCAGCCATAGATGCAGACACGAGGCAGAGGAAGGAGGAGAGATTGATGTTCTGTGGCGCAGACAGGGGGTTGGGATGGCGGCGGCAACATTAAACGTGGGCTGGATGCACTGGTTAGCAGGTTCTAGTGCACCCTGCTGGGAGTGGAGCTTCAGCTGGAGTTGGAAGTAAGTGGGCTTGTAGGTCATGTTTACCCCCATGTGCTCATTAAGTCCCTCGCCATGTTCCTCGCCACCCGTTTTTTTTTCTTTCTTCAGCTTGCAGATGAGCTCCGTCTTTGTGCTCATCCGAGCGTGTTCACCCTCCTGCTTTGAAGCTGCTGGTAATTACAGAAACACACACGAATGTGTTCCTCATAAAGGGGAGTGCACTTCTTTGGAACGTTCACGATCCTTATGAGAGACCAGAAGACAAAAAGTTTGGCTTTTTTTTTTTTGCATTCTGACTTGTAACAATTGCTAGTAATGCAGCTGATGCTAGCAAACAATTCTATAATAATAATAATAATAATAGATTGTATTTGTAAAAAGCACTTTACATTGAGTAAACAACCTCAAAGTGCTACAATGTATTACAAAAAATAAAATTAAAAAGATAATAAAAAATAAATAACAATTAAAGCTTTTGAGGGCTCATAAAATCCAAACCGGAGCAGTAATTAAAACTCTTTCATCAACTTTTAATCAGAAGGGTTCAATCTCTCTCCTGTGCTAATTTGAAGCCGACACGACAAACGCGCTCAGAGGAGATAATGTTTGAAAAAAGGTGACTGTTTTTACACAACTTTTGTTTTGAAGGGGGAATTGCAAACTTCCTGTTGATTTTTGCCGGGGGTTGTCACTGTATGAGATATGGGTCTAAGTGAGACCTACATAGAGGTTTTTGTTTCATGTCTCTACGACATTCCTACTGGGAGTTAGAGGCAGTTTTGTCTGTGTTTTCTTCCTAGGGGGCGCTAGAGCGCAATTTTGAGTTTTGGGGTTTGGTTTTTTGGATTAGATCGCAATTTTTGCCAGTCCTGATGTGTGTGTCCAATTTAGTGAGTTTTGAAGCATGTTAAGGGGGTCGAATTACAGCTCAAAGAGGCGGCGGTATAATAATAAAACGCTAGAAATGCAATAGGGTCCTCTGTCCCAAAGGGACTCTGTCCCTAATAAAAAACTAGAACAGCCAAATAGCTAGAACTAGTATGCATATATCTAAAAAAAGGCTTTTTTAAAAAGAAGGGTTTTTAAGCCTTTTTTTAAAAAGCATCCACAGTCTGTGGTGCCCTCAGGTGGTCAGGGAGAGCGTTCCACAGACTGGGAGCGGCGGGGCAGAAAGCCCGATCTCCCATTGTTCGTAGTTTTGTTGGAAGGAGGTTAGCCTGTCCGGAGCGGAGGTTTCGAGTGGAGGATTTGGGGGTGAGCAGTTCTTTGAGGTAGATGGGGGCATTACCATGGAGGCACTGGTGGGTTAGTAGGGAGACTTTGTATTCAATCCTGAGTGGAGCAGGAAGCCAGTGAAGGGATTTGAGAATTGGTGTGGTATGGTCATATTTCCGCACTCTCATCAGGATCCTAGCAGCACTATTCTGTATGTATTGCAGCTTCTGGATGTTCTTGCTGGGGATCCCCACAAGAAGTGCGTTGCAGTAGTCCAGCCTGATGTTTGTGGCGAATTTTACCACTGAATCACTTTAAAAATGCATTCAAAAACCGTCAACAATACTTCATTTACATTCTGCAACCTGTATAATAAACTGTTGTCAGGTTCAAACACTGATGACATCTATTAAACAGACAAGAAGCAAGGAATCATGCAGAGGCAGAGTTAAATTTTGCTCAATGAGGAGAGACGTATTGGGCTGTACACTTTAGTTACAGTTCCAACCTACGCTCTAAGGTACAGTCCACGTGCTCCTCTATTCGGGAGGTCCCTGGTTACATCACTGAGGCTGCTTCTGAAGGAAGGGGGGTGGGGGGGGGGGCGGGGGGAGGTAATTTCAGCAGCCCCAGTTAGACACAATATATGATTAATCATGAAATGGAAATGTGCTGACACTCGTGATATCGCCCTGTCTCTGCTTTGTCTGCGTCAAGGCGCTCGATGTTCGCCCGTGTCTATTACTACATTATATATATACTTTCAGTATGTATATTGTACATATTACATATTGTTATGAAGGTGTTTGTTACTACAATATATATATACTTGCAGTGTGTATATTGTACATATTACATATTGTTATGAAGGTGTCTATTACTACATTATATATATACTTGCAGTGTGTATATTATACATATTACATATTGTTATGAAGGTGTCCGTTACTACATTATATATATACTTGCAGTGTGTATATTGTACATATTACATATTGTTATGAAGGTGTCTGTTACTACATTATATATATACTTGCAGTGTGTTAATTGTGCATATTACATATTGTTATGAAGGTGTCTGTTACTACATTATATATATACTTGCAGTGTGTTAATTGTGCGTATTACATATTGTTATGAAGGTGTCTGTTACTACATTATATATATACTTGCAGTGTGTTAATTGTGCATATTACATATTGTTATGAAGGTGTCTGTTAATGCATTATACAGTGGGGCAAAAAAGTATTTAGTCAGCCACCCATTGACAATCAATGGGTGGCTGACTAAAAACTTTTTTGCCCCACTGTATATATACACTTGCAGTGTGTATATTGTACATATTACCTATTTTTATGAAGGTGTCTGTTACTACATTATATATATACTTGCAGTGTGTATATTGTACATATTACATATTGTTATGAAGGTGTCTGTTAATACATTATATATTTACTTGCAGTGTGTTAATTGTGCATATTACATATTGTTATGAAGGTGTCTGTTAATACATTATATATATATATATATATACTTGCAGTGTGTATATTGTACATATTACATATTGTTATGAAGGTGTCTGTTACTACATTATATATATACTTGCAGTGTGTAATTGTACATATTACATATTGTTATGAATTGTACATATTACATATAGTTATGAAGGTGTCTGTTACTACATTATATATATAATTGCCGTGTGTATATTGTACATATTACATATTGTTATGAAGGTGTCTGTTATTACATTATATATATACTTGCAGTGTGTTAATTGTGCATATTACATATTGTTATGAAGGTGTCTGTTAATACATTATATATATATACTTGCAGTGTGTATATTGTACATATTACCTATTTTTATGAAGGTGTCTGTTACTACATTATATATTATATATATATATATATACATATATATATATATATATATATATATATATATATATATATATATATATATATATATATATATATATATATATATATATATATATATATATATATATATATATATATACTTGAAGTGTGTATATTGTGCATATTACATATTGTTATGAAGGTGTCTGTTAATACATTATACATATACTTGCAGTGTGTATATAAAAAGTATTGAAGTGACTCAAATTAGTAGCATTTTGCAAGTGTTTTTTTTAATTAATAATACAATCTCCCCCTCCAAAAAAAAGTTCAAGTCTCTCATACGGATTGTGAACGATAGGCAAAATTCCCCCCAAAATGTGCACTTCCCCTTTAAGTCTCTGCAATGTGTGTAATGCTGCTCAGTATCGGTCACCGTTGATCTTGCTTTCTTCTTTGCGCCGTCTCCCACTTGACTGCAAATCAATAACTAGTATATGGTTATTGCTGACACAGCATTGCCGGTGGCAGAAGGATGTGAGAGGAGTTCCAGAAGAAATGTCCTCTCCATATACAGTAGAGGATGCACGGCAAACAGGCAGTTAGTGTCGGGGACTCTTGATGGAAAATCCATAGTTTCATTACAGGCTCAGTGCTATGAATGTGGCTGGGGGGCCACCATCACGGGCCCTACGGCAGCCCAAATGGCTGCATTTAGTGAAGTGCAGAGGAGGCACCGGAGACACGGCTGCTGCTGGGGATGAAGTAGGCAGAAGGAGACCCTCCTGCCACTCCTTTAAATGTTCATTCAGATGTGATGGCCTCGCCTGGTCACATTGGAGGAAGTAACACAACACGCGGTTGTCTCGGCAACCCGGCTGGCACACCGACCGTGTTATATTTGTGTGGCACAGGTGCACGTGTGTGCGTTTACACTGTGTGGGAGTGTGTTAGGCTGAAGGAAGACCACACAAAAACACTCAAAACACGCAGTAAGTCAACTTATTGTCACCCTAAAAATAAAACCTCCAAATTTTTGGGGTGAAATAATTAGATTTACCACGTTTTTTTGTTTGTGTTTTTTCTCTTATTTTGGCTAGAAACTGATGAGTACAAATGGCAGGCATAATTCAAAACAGTTTTTTCTTTTATTTGATGAAAAATAGGAGTTTGAAATGACACTGCATTTTACTCTTGGCGACATTCTAATTGGAAGATAGTTGGAAAATTGTTCCACACTTTAGTATGGGGAACATATTCACCATTAATTAGTTGCTTATTAAAGTAACAAAGACTTAATTTAGAGTTATTTGGACACTAGGGGAACATATAAGGGTTAGGGTTAGGGTTACGGTTAGTGTTAGGTTTAGGGTTAGGATTAGGGTTGGGGTTAGGGTTACTAATAATCAATAATTCTGAGGTTATTGAGGGAAGACTCTTAGTTAATGGCTAACTGGTTGTATAATAAGGCCATGCAGAATAAGGCATTAATAAATACTTAATAATGACTAATTAAGAGCCAATATGTTACTAATTTGCATGTTAATAAGCAACTAATTAATGGTGAATATGTTCCCCATACTAAAGTGTTACCTAATATTTATTTTCAGATTAATCGCAATTCTTTTTTGTAACAATTCTAAATCGATTAAAAAAATTCACAATTTTTTAATTTTTTTTTATTAAGGGTGAGCAAAAAAAAAAATTGGGTAACACTTTAGTATGGGGAACATATTCACAATTAATTAGTTGCTTATTAAAGTAACAAAGGCTTAATCTAGAGTTAATTGGACACTAGGGGAACATATAAGGGTTAGGGTTGGGGTTGGGGTTAGGGTTAGGGTTACTAATAATCAATAATTCTGAGGTTATTGAGGGAAGACTCTTAGTCAATGGCTTACTTGTTTTATAATAAGGCCATGCAGAATAAGGCATTAATAAATACTTAATAATGACTAATTAAGAGCCAATATGTTACTAATTTGCATGTTAATAAGCAACTAATTAATGGTGAATATGTTCCCCATACTAAAGTGTTACCTAATATTTATTTTCATATTAATCGCAATTCTTTTTTGTAACAATTCAAAATCGATTAAAAAAATTCACAATTTTTTAATTTTTTTTTATTAAGGGTGAGCAAAAAAAAATATTGGGTAACACTTTAG
>NC_084731.1:15265861-15280861 GCF_033978785.1 Entelurus aequoreus | reverse complement strand
ATCTACATCAACTATATCCTCATCTACATCAACTATAGCATCATCTACATCAACTATATCATCATCTACATCAACTATATCATCTACATCAACTATAGCATAATCTACATCAACTATATCATCATCTACATAAACTATATCATCTACATCAACTATATCATCATCTACATCAACTATATCATCTACATCAACTATAGCATCATCTACATCAACTATATCATCTACATCAACTATATCATTTACATCAACTATATCATCATCTACATCAACTATATCATCTATATCAACTATATCATCTACATCAACTATATCATCAACTACATCAACTATATCATCAACTACATCAACTATATCATCATCTACATCAACTATATCATCTACATCAACTATATCATCATCTACATCAAATATATCATCATCTACATCAACTATATCACCATCTACATCAACTATATCATCTACATCAACTATATCATCATCTACATCAACTATATCATCATCTACATCAACTATATCATCATCTACATCAACTATAGCATCATCTACATCAACTATATCATCATCTACATCAACTATATCATCTACATCAACTATATCATCATCTACATCAACTATATCATCATCTACATCAACTATATCATCATCCACATCAACTATATCATCAACTACATCAACTATATCATCAACTACATCAACTATATCATCATCTACATCAACTATATCATCTACATCAACTATATCATCATCTACATCAACTATATCATCATCTACATCAACTATATCATCATCTACATCAACTATATCATCTACATCAACTATATCATCATCTACATCAACTATATCATCATCTACATCAACTATATCATCATCTACATCAACTATATCATCTATATCAACTATATCATCATCTACATCAACTATATCATCATCTACATCAACTATATCATCATCTACATCAACTATATCATCATCTACATCAACTATATCATCTATATCAACTATATCATCATCTACATCAACTATATCATCAACTACATCAACTATATCATCAACTACATCAACTATATCATCATCTACATCAACTATATCATCATCTACATCAACTATATCATCTATATCAACTACATCATCATCTACATCAACTATATCATCTACATCAACTATATCATCATCTACATCAAGTATATCATCATCTACATCAACTATATCATCAACTACATCAACTACATGATTGGTCTGAGTAGCTGGACTGGACAAAAAACAAAGAGTGTGTTATTACAATATTGCATTACAGAATATTGTCTTTTCAGCTTTTCCTATGCAGTAAATCCTTTTTTAAATATGTAATAACTCAGACATCCTCCAGAAGCAGTGCAAACTTAGTCACATTCTAGAGTGTAAGTCAGCGATGAAGCCTAGATCGTCATCATAGAAGTGAAGAATAGCAACACATGCTTTTATTACACTCTACCTCCAGTTGAACTCTGCCATGTGACCTCTTGACCCTCACTCCCCCCTGCTCCTTTGCATTGTGCTGCATTCCATTTGTTGCCCTCCCTGTGTGTGTGTGTGTGTGTGTGTGTGTGTGTGTGTGTGTGTGTGTGTGTGTGTGCGTGCACACCTTTCTTTGTGTGTGTGCTTGCCCAGCGAGGTTGGACAATGAAGCATTTCCAGTCCACTAATGGGCCATGAAAGACCTACAGGTTGCACCATCTGCCTCTTTCGTGTGTGTTTATGTGTGTGTTTGTGTTTACGTGTGTGTGTGGGTGTGTCATGTGTGTGTTTGTGTTTATGTGTGTGCGTGTGTGTGTGCGTGTTCTAAACGAAGAGGTATTGTCAGTCAAGAGTGCCGTTGCCAAAAAGCAGTTGAAGCAGGCACACAAACAGTAGATTTATGCAGACGTGTGTGTGTGTGTGTGTGTGTGTGTGTGTGTATGTGTGTGTGTGAGTGTGTGTGTGTGTGTGTGTGTGTGTGTGTGTGTGTGTGGCCAAAAAGCAGTTGAAGCAGGCACACAAACAGTAGATTTATGCAGAGGCGTGCGCGTGTGTGTGTGTGTGTGTGTGTGTGTGTGTGTGTGTGTGTGTGTGTGTGTGTGTGTGTGTGTGTGTGTGTGTGGCCAAAAAGCAGTTGAAGCAGGCACACAAACAGTAGATTTATGCAGAGGCGTGCGCGTCTTTGTGTGTGTGTCTGTGTGTGTGTGTGTATGTGTGTGTGTGTGTATTTATGCGTGAGTGTGTGGGTGTGTGTGTGTGTGTGCGTGCGTGTGTGCGTATGTGTGTGTGTATGTGTGTGTGCGTGTCCGAAAAGCCATTGAAGCAGGCACGCAAACAGTAGATTTGTGCAGGTGTGTGTAAGTGTGTGTGTGTGTGTGTGTTTGTGTGTGTGTGTGTGTGTGTGTGTGTGTGTCCAAAAAGCAGATGAAGCGAGCACACAAACAGTAGATTTGTGCAGGTGTGTGTGTGTGTGTGTGTGTGTGTGTGTGTGTGTGTGTCCAAAAAGCAGATGAAGCGAGCACACAAACAGTAGATTTGTGCAAGTGTGTGTGTGTGTGTGTGTGTGTGTGTGTGTGTGTGTGTGTGTGTGTGTGTGTCCAAAAAGCAGATGAAGCGAGCACACAAACAGTAGATTTGTGCAGGTGTGAGTGTGTGTGTGTGTGTGTGTGTGTGTGTGTGTGTGTGTCCAAAAAGCAGATGAAGCGAGCACACAAACAATTGATTTGTGCAGGTGTGTGTGTGTGTGTGTGTGTGTGTGTGTGTCCAAAAAGGAGATGAAGCGGGCACACAAACTGTAGATTTGTGCAGGTGTGTGTGTGTGTGTGTGTGTCCAAAAAGCAGATAAAGCGAGCACACAGACAGTAGAGTTATGCATAAGTGTGTGTGTGTGTGTGTGTGTGTGTGTGTGTGTGTGCGTGTGTTTGTGTGTGCGTGTGTGTGTGTCCAAAAAGCAGATGAAGCGGGCACACAAACCGTAGAGTTATGCATAAGTGTGTGTGTGTGTGTGTGTGTGTGTGTGTGTGTGTGTGTGTGCGTGTGTTTGTGTGTGCGTGTGTGCGCACAAACAGTAGAGTTATGCAGGTGTGTGTGTGTGTGTGTGTGTGTGTGTGTGTGTGTGTGTGTCCAAAAAGCAGAAGAAGCGGGCACACAAACTGTAGATTTGTGTAGGTGTGTGTGTGTGTGTGTGTGTGTGTGTGTGTGTGTGTGTGTGTGTGTGCGCACAAACAGTAGAGTTATGCAGGTGTGTGTGTGTGTGTGTGTGTGTGTGCGCACAAACCGTAGAGTTATGTAGGTATGTGTGTGTGTGTGTGTGTGTGTGTGTGTGTGTGTGTGTGTGTGTGTGTGTGTCCAAAAAGCATAAGAAGCGGGCACACAAACACAAACAGTAGAGTTATGCAGGTGTGTGTGTGTGTGTGTGTGTGTGTCCAAAAAGCAGAAGAAGCGGGCACACAAACACAAACAGTAGATGTGTGCGGAGGTTGAGTCCACAAAGTTGGCATGATCCAAGTTGGAGGAAGCATGAGAGGAAGAGGCTGTGAATGTGACATTAAGTTGAGCAGGACATGACAGAGTTTACAGGAAGTGAGACACAATACTGGATGTGTTTTTGTCAACACTTTTAGGACTGCTGGTGGGAATTATGTAGGATGGAAAATGACCCCTTACTGTTTTGTCCAAGCTGCAGTGGTTAGAAAACCACCAAAGAGGTTTAAAGCAAAAGTAGCACATTTCCCAGACTATAAGCCGCTACTTTTGTTCCTACGTTTTGAGCCCTGCGGCTTCTAAAATGGTGCGGCTAATTTAGGGATTTTTGAAAAAAGTGTGTTATTGTTTGTGCTATGGCGCCATCTTTTGGACAAGTCTGCCCCCCCCCCCCCCTCCCCCCCAAACCATAGTGGATCTAACATAATAGCGAGAATCCAGTCCATAGTGGATCTAACATAATAGTGTGAGAGTCCAGTCCATAGTGGATCTCACATAATAGTGTGAGAGTCCAGTCCATAGTGGATCTAACATAATAGTGAGAGTCCAGTCCATAGTGGATCTAACATAATAGTGTGAGAGTCCAGTCCATAGTGGATCTAACATAATAGTGTGAGAGTCCAGTCCATAGTGGATCTAACATAATAGTGAGAGTCCAGTTCATAGTGGATCTAACATAATAGTGAGAGTCCAATCCATAGTGGATCTAACATAATAGTGTGACAGTCCAGTCCATAGTGGATCTAACATAATAGTGAGAATCCAGTCCATAGTGGATCTAACATAATAGTGAGAGTCCAGTCCATAGTGGATCTAACATAATAGTGAGAGTCCAGTCCATAGTGGATCTAACATCATATTGTGAGAGTCCAGTCCATAGTGGATCTAACATAATAGTGAGAGTCCAGTCCATAGTGGATCTAACATCATATTGTGAGAGTCCAGTCCATAGTGGATCTAACATAATAGTGAGAGTCCAGTCCATAGTGGATCTAACATCATATTGTGAGAGTCCAGTCCATAGTGGATCTAACATAATAGTGGGAGTCCAGTCCATAGTGGATCTAACATAATAGTGAGAGTCCAAACCATAGTGGATCTAACATATTGTGAGAGTCCAGTCCATAGTGGATTTAACATAATAGTGTGAGAGTCCAGTCCATAGTGGATCTAACATAATATTGTGAGAGTCCAGTCCATAGTGGATCTAACATAAAAGTGAAAGTCCAGTCCATAGTGGATCTAACATAATAGTGAGAGTCCAGTCCATAGTGGATCTAACACAATTTTGTGAGAGTCCAGTCCATAGTGGATCTAATATAATATTGTGAGAGTCCAGTCCATAGTGGATCTAATATAATATTGTGAGAGTCCAGTCCATAGTGGATCTAACACAATTTTGTGAGAGTCCAGTCCGTAGTGGATCTAATATAATATTGTGAGAGTCCAGTCCATAGTGGATCTAATATAATATTGTGAGAGTCCAGTCTCACAGTGGCTCATATATGTAAAACTGTTTATTTCTTCTAGAAGGTAGTGGGTGTGGCTTAAACACATGTGCGCTCTGAAGCCCGGAACACACGTTGATCCAATCACTTTTAGTTTCCGCCATATTAGGATGTGAGGTGTACGAGGCACTTCTCTTCACGGCACCATTACACACATTTACTTCTCCTCCCTGCCTACCTGCTTCAGCTGTCCCCAGAGGAAACGTGCTGTAGAAACACGGTTCCAGACCATCTGTAACGTGCGCTTAGAACATCTAATAAGGATTTCCGTCTAATTGGGCCTTTTAATTGTTTCCTAAGTCCTGCTGAGCATCCGTGCTGACACCTAATTGTATACATTATGTGTGTGTGTGTGTGTGTGTGTGAATGCTTCCTATGTCAGTATGCATGTGTGTATGAGTCAGGAAGTAGTCTGACAGGAAACTATCAAGCCATTCATGCTTTGTTTAGTGCGTTGTCCAGGATCTCTTTGAAGCCAACTTGAACCTAGATTTGGTTTCCAAGGTAGCAGGTTCATGTTTAACAATATTCCTTTAGGGAGTTTTGTGGGCAAAATAGAGAGCCACCATAGACTGTACAATATATATATATATATATTTACAATAAGTCAATTCCTAGCATACATCGTCAACAGTGTTGTGTAGAACAGTTTATCGTCTACTAATTTTCTACGGATCTCCTGTCCAATTGGTTTGAAACTGAAAAACACGACCTAGTCGCCTTATAACTGCATAATACATTATTACAACTTAGTTTTTGTCAAATAATAATAACCTGCTCAGTGGCCTAGTGGTTAGAGTGTCCGCCCTGAGATGGGTAGGTTGTGAGTTCAAACCCCGGCCGAGTCATACCAAAGACTATACAAATGGGAGCCATTTCCTCCCTGCTTGGCACTCAGGGTTGGAATTGGGGGTTAAATCACCAAAAATGATTTATGCAATCTCTTTCAAACTCGATGGTGGAGGGTGTGTCAGTCGATGGAGGAGGGTGTGTCAGTCGATGGCGGAGGGTGTGTCAGTCGATGGCGGAGGGTGTGTCAGTCGATTGGCGGAGGGTGTGTCAGTCGATGGAGGAGGGCGTTACCGTCGATAAAGGAGGGCGTGTCGGTTGATGGCGGAGGGTGTGTCAGTCAATGTCGAAGGGCATGTCGGTCGATGGAGGAGGGCGTGTCGGTTGATGGCGGAGGGTGTGTCGGTCGATGGCGGAGGGTGTGTCGGTTGATGGAGGAGGGCGTGTCGGTTGATGTCATAGGGTGTGTCGGTCGATGTCGAAGGGTGTGTTGGTCGATGTCATAGGGTGTGTCGGTCGATGTCGAAGGGTGTGTTGGTCGATGGAGGAGGGCGTGTCGGTCGATGGAGGTCAGATAGCCATGGTGTGTTGGTGTGGTCAAATGAACACTGCATGGTGTGTTGGTGTGGTCAAATGAACACTGCATGGTGTGTTGGTGTGGTCAAATGAACACTGCATGGTGTGTTGGTGTGGTCAAATGAACACTGCATGGTGTGTGGCTTTGATTGCATCTTGCTTTCCTTTGTGCGAGGGCCTCTCATGTGCGTGTGAGAGAAAGTCATCCAGGATGGAGGATTTCCTCTCCATGGACCACTTCTCTTTGCTCGTACACACTTCCTGTTGCTCAACACTGGGAAAGACGACTATAGGAAGCGATGAGGTTAGATAAGAGTGTGTGTGTGTGTGTGTGTGTGTGTGTGTGTGTGTGTGTGTGTGTGTGTGCAAGACACACAATAAGTGGCACTTCTATAAAAACAACTCTCAGCTGACTGTCTGGAAACTTTGTTGCACATTCCTTTGTCTTCACCGCAGGGGAAGACAATTGAAGCACTTGAAGTGCATGTTGATGTTTGACCATGTTTTTGCTCTATTTAGAGGCTGCAGAAATGTGCAACAAGGGACATGTCAGTGACATACTGTTTGTGTGATCATGGTAGTAAATGCTTGAGTCCCATTCAGCCATGGCTGGTTACTAGTTCCCAGCACAAAAACACACACCATAGTGTGTGATCATGGTAGTAAATGCTTGAGTCCCATTCAGCCATGTTGTCGCTGGTTACTAGTTCCCAGCACAATAACACACACCATAGTGTGTGATCATGGTAGTAAATGCTTGAGTCCCATCCAGCCATGTTCTCGCTGGTTACTAGTTCCCAGCACAAAAACACACACCATAGTGTGAGTGATCATGGTAGTAAATGTTCAGCCATGTTGAGTCAGTGCCAAATGAGTTCCTGCTAATTTCATGCATGACACGGCTGTCCCATAGAGCAAGTTGGAATGGATGTGTGTGAATCTGGCCAAGCATCTGCATCATCATCTGATAAACACATCACACTCGTCTCCGCAGACCACAGCTATTGGTCCAACCCCATTGTGTCTCCATGGCGACAGGCCAACACCAGAGGCGGGGCACCCGTCACCACCTGGCCATGCCAGCTGCTCATGGGCTTCTGCTGTGGCATGACAGGAATACGTGTGCGTCTTCACTGGCGTGTGCATGGGAATCACATACAATAGTGTGCGTCTTCACTGGCGTGTGCATGGGAATCACATACAATAGTGTGCGTCTTCACTGGCGTGTGCATGGGAATCACATACAATAGTGTGCGTCTTCACTGGTGTGTGCATGGGAATCACATACAATAGTGTGCGTCTTCACTGGCGTGTGCATGGGAATCACATACAATAGTGTGCGTCTTCACTGGCGTGTGCATGGGAATCACATACAATAGTGTGCGTCTTCACTGGCGTGTGCATGGGAATCACATACAATAGTGTGCGTCTTCACTGGCGTGTGCATGGGAATCACATACAATAGTGTGCGTCTTCACTGGTGTGTGCATGGGAATCACATACAATAGTGTGCGTCTTCACCGGCGTGTGCATGTGAGTCAACAATATTTCATGCACAACCTGCGCCTAAATCAGTCCCAGTCCTTAGACTCTGTGACCCCTCAGTGACGTGTCGTTGTGGCTCGTAGGGATGTAAGTCACATGATTCGATTCGGTTCTTTGGGTAACGATTTGATGCAGAATCGATTTAAAAAAAATCTATACTTTTTTTTAATAACGTTGGATGCCAGTTCTATGATGAACTACATTACCCCATTAAGCTCTGATCAATTTCTATATTACTTCAAATAAAACTGGTTTTCTTTAATGATATTCTAGCCAAACATTAAATAAAGTCAAATACAAATAAGAATGATCCAACAATTCTCTTTTTTAAAGTGCAGCAGACATAGATAATCTACATCTACAATATGTGTAGCATAAGTGGTTGGACAGAACAGATTGGAAAAAAACTAAACGTTTTTCTTTTTGTATTTAAATTATATATTTTTTTATCAATTAAGAATCGTTACAAATAAGAATTGCGATTATATATATATATATATATATATATATATATATATATATATATATATATATATATATATATATATATATATATATATATATATATATTTTTTTTTTTTTTTGGACACCTTAATGTCATGTAGTGTTTGTGTCACACAGCAAGTTTAAAAAAATTAACTATTATTTGTCACAATTCTTAATCAATTCTAAACAATCAAAATCATTTAAAAAAAAAAAAGTGTGTTCAGCCAATGATATTTTTGATGCCAATGCCCATATTTTCTGTAAATATAATAAATACAAGCATTTATCAAAGCTGTTTGTCTATTTTAGTGAAGAATGGAATCAATCATAGAGCCGGCACCCAATGTTATTACCAAAGTGGTAGACAATGGACTGATGGACGGAATCATTTTTGAATCAATTCTGAATCGAATCGTTGCCCCCAAGAATCGAATCAAATCGAGTGATGGCCAAAGATCCACAGCCCTAAAGTTTACAGCCTGTAAATAGAATATGTAAGATGGAGATCTACTTCATTATTGAACAGCTTTTCATCAGAGCATGGTAGGCTTTACTGTCAAAGTACGTGTAGACATTTGTGATTTCGGTGCTTGTGTCTTACCCGCTGGCCGTCATGACTTGTGTGTGGTGTTTATGTTCTGGGTGAGGACCCACAAGACCTCCTACCTCATTCCTCACATTCCTGGCTCTGTCTGTGCCAACGGATGAAATGCTGCAAGCAGGCGACATGCAGATGAGTTCTCTTAAGTCGTGTTTGATGCATGCGTTTTGTGGTGATTTAGGGAAATGAGCACATTTCTGGAAAGAGGAAGATGCTGAGCAAACACCTCATTATAACATTTGATGTCAAGAAGGACAAAATGATGTCTTTACTGGAATGTTGTTTTTACACTTTTCTTCTTCTTCTGACTACAGACTCTGTTCTAATTCATCCAATCATGTTTTATTGAGTTGAGGTCAAGGCTCTCAGGTTCTTCCATCCTTGCTAAGTACTGGGTAGAAAACGGCCTTGGTAGGAAGACCTTGGGACTGTTGTTCTCTTTCTCTGTCTGTTATTCTCTTTTTCTATAGCAGCTTGTTCTACTTTCCTCGCAGTCCCTATTACCTGGACTAGCTCGGTCTCTTGCTAACTAAACCAAACAAACAAGCACAACTCAAACAAAACCTCCTCCCCACTCTTTTGGCTCCTTGTATCCAGTGGAGTTCTGCCAAGAGTGTCTCTTCGGACCAATACCGCACACTTGGAGAGCCGTGTAAGGGCGGGAAACGCTTGAAGGAATCGGGTATACGAATGTAAAGACGTGTTTGAATACACAAGCTCAGCAATGAGGCATGGGATGGACGTTACATAATGGGGATGTAGCAGTATCAACATCTCACGGTACAATATTACTGTGGTATAGAAATATATATATATATACATAGAATATAATAGAATAGAAAGTACTTTATTGATCCCTGGGGGAAATTCAGCACCACAGTTCGCTCACAATAGACAATAAACACTTAGGTATTTTTTACATGTGAATAATATAAATACAGTCTATTATTATACAGCATTATTCACATGTGAATAACATAAATACAGTGTATTATACATCATTATTCACATGTGAACAATATAAATACAGTCTATTATACAGCATTATTCACATGTGAATAACATAAATACAGTCTATTATACAGCATTATTCACATGTGAACAATATAAATACAGTCTATTATACAGCATTATTCACATGTGAATAACATAAATACAGTCTATTATACAACATTATTCACATGTGAATAACATAAATACAGTCTATTATACAGCATTATTCACATGTGAACAATATAAATACAGTCTATTATACAGCATTATTCACATGTGAATAACATAAATACAGTCTATTATACAGCATTATTCACATATGAACATTATCAATACAGTCTATTATACAGCATTATTCACATGTGAATAACATAAATACAGTCTATTATACAGCATTATTCACATGTGAATAATATAAATACAGTCTATTATACTGCATAATTCACATGTAAATAATATACATACAGTCTATTATACAGCATTATTCACATGTGAATAACATAAATACAGTCTACATACAGTACATACATACATATATATATATATTTATACCGTAGTTTAATACATCTATCCATCCATCCATTTTCTACCGCTTGTCCCTTTCGGGGTCACGGGGAGTGCTGGAGCCTATCTCAGTTGCATTCGGGCGGAATGCCGGGTACACCCTGGACAAGTCACCACCTCATCACAGGGCCAACACAGCACACTAGGGCCAATTTAGTGTTGCCAATCAACCTATCCCCAGGTGCATGTCTTTGGAGGTGGGAGGGGCCTATCCCCAGGTGCATGTCTTTGGAGGTGGGAGGAAGCCGGAGTACCCGGGGGGGGAACCCACGCCGTCATGGGGATAACATGCAAACTCCACACAGAAAGATCCCGAGCCCAGGATTGAACCCAGGACCTTCGTATTGTGAGGCACATGCACTAACCCCTGTTCCACCGTGCTGCCCATAATAATATAATGGATATATAATTAAGAATTATTATGATTGTTTTTTAAGAGTATGTGATAGTTGAAATCCTTACGTTTTTTTAATCAACCAGCAATATCAAGCAGCTAAAATGTGCCAAACATGGATACGTGTGGAGAGTGTTTTGCATTTTTCCCATCATCCCTTGTAATGAATGGGTGTGATTTACATTTATTTATTTGTTTCTATGTTGATTGGACCATTTTTTTTAGAATATCCACAAAGCTCAAATGTTGTGTTATGTGTGACCATGTTTGTGCTGGTTGATGTTTTTTTCCCTTGGACCATGACTAGGGAAGGTTGTTTGGATTGTGTCACATAAATACATGCTGACAATAATGCAGCTATCAGGTCGCTAATATGAATAGATCGCTCCAGGTGGGCCATCAGGTGGCATTTAACCCGTAGTTTGGGCACTGTGTCACCAATCTTTACTTCCTGCTTATGGCTGACATCCCAGTCCTTGTTTTGGTCTCGTACTTTAGTTGAATCACATATTCCAAGCAAGACATCAAGGGACTTTCCTCTGGTTCCCCTCCAGGCTTGTGCCTCACCTGTGCTGCACAATTAGGGCTGCCACTTGTCTCCAGTATTCCAAGTTCAATGCCCAACAGAAACTTCCACCCAGCCCATCTCCCCGTCCACATTTGGAGCATCAGCAACTCCAACCTTATCCATCAGGAGGTCTCTGTCCAACTGCCGCAGAAGGACCTCCAATTAGCCCCGTGCCAAGAAAAAGGGAGCAACACAAATACGACAAACAACTCAGACCCCAGCAGATGTACACACCAAGTACCCCAACACAAATATGACAAACAACTCAGACCCCAGCAGATGTACACACCAAGTACCACAACACAAATATGACAAACTCAGACCCCAGCAGATGTACACACCAAGTACCACAACACAAATATGACAAACATCTCAGACCCCAGCAGATGTACACACCAAGTACCACAACACAAATACGACAAACATCTCAGACCCCAGCAGATGTACACACCAAGTACCACAACACAAATATGACAAACATCTCAGACCCCAGCAGATGTACACACCAAGTACCACTACACAAATATGACAAACAACTCAGACCCCAGCAGATGTACACACCATGTACCACAACACAAATACGACAAACATCTCAGACCCCAGCAGATGTACACACCATGTACCACAACACAAATATGACAAACATCTCAGGCCCCAGCAGATGTACACACCATGTACCACAACACAAATACGACAAACATCTCAGACCCCAGCAGATGTACACACCAAGTACCACAACACAAATATGACAAACAAATCAGACCCCAGCAGATGTACACACCAAGTACCACAACACAAATATGACAAACAAATCAGACCCCAGCAGATGTACACATCAAGTACCACAACACAAATATGACAAACTCAGACCCCAGCAGATGTACACATCAAGTACCACAACACAAATATGACAAACTCAGACCCCAGCAGATGTACACATCAAGTACCACAACACAAATATGACAAACTCAGACCCCAGCAGATGTACACACCAAGTACCACAACACAAACGTACAAGTCATGCTGTTTTTGACTCAAACCCAATTTATTTTACGCCAGGTCCCTGCGACACACTCTTGTAACACCACACACACACACACACACACACACACACACACACACACACACACACACACACACACACACACACACACACACACACACACACACACACACACACACACACACGTAATTTGTTGATTGCTATGTCAACATAATGGAGTGTGTTGTTGTATTTTGGAGGCCTGTGTGAAACTGTGTGTCTTTACATGGACAGACACACACATAGTTGTGTTGACATAGTAGTAGGATTGTGTTCATGTCAGGAATGTGCCTGCCCTTAGTAACCAGAAGCAGCACAACACACACACACTCACACACACTAGGTTTACACACAACCTTACATCATAACTAACACACCTTGTATGCACACAGACACACACACACACACACACACACACACTGATTGATTGATTGATAGGTTTACACACAACCTTGCATCATAACTAACACACTTGGTATGCACACACACACACACACACACTAGGTTTACACACAACCTTGCATCATAACTAACACACTTGGTATGCACACACACACACACACACACACACACACACACACACTAGGTTTACACACAACCTTGCATCATAACTAACACACACACACACACACACACACACACACACACACACACGTAATTTGTTGATTGCTATGCCAACATAATGGAGTGTGTTGTTGTATTTTGGAGGCCTTTGTGAAACTGTGTGTCTCTAGATGGACAGACACACACAACATTGTGTTGATATAGTAGTAGGATTGTGTTGATGTGCCTGCCCTTAGTAACCAGAAGCAGCACACACACACACACACACACACACACACACACACACACACACACACACACACACACACACACACACACACACACACACACACACACACACACACACACACACACACACACACACACACACACACAACCTTGCATCATAACTAGCACACCTGGTATGCACACAGACACACACAAACACACACTAGGTTTACACACAACCTTGCATCGTAACTAACACACTCGGAACACACACACACACACACACACACACACACACACACACACACACACACACACACACACACACTAGGTTTACACACAACCTTGCATCATAACTAACACACTTGGAACACACACACACAAACACAAACACACACACACACACACACACACACAACCTTGCATCATAACTAGCACACCTGGTATGCACATAGACACACACATACACTAGGTTTACACACAACCTTGCATCATAACTAACACACCTGGTACGCACACAGACACACCCAAACACACACTAGGTTTACACACAACCTTGCATCGTAACTAACACACTTGGAACACACACACACACACACACACACACTAGGTTTACACAAAACCTTGCATCATAACTAACACACCTGGTATGCACATAGACACACACAGACACAGACACACACACACACACACACGTACATTTAGAGCCAATGACTGCAGGTGCCATAAACATCTGTAAAGCAGGCTATGAAGCTCATTTGAAAACATCTGCATTTGTTTACAGGCATACGTTATTTGTGTTCCCTCTCTGCTCCTCAAACATCATCTCTTCCTGCTCCTCAAACATCATCTCTTCCAGCTCCTCAAACATCATCTCTTCCAGCTCCTCAAACATCATCTCTTCCAGCTCCTCAAACATCATCTCTTCCAGCTCCTCAAACATCATCTCTTCCAGCTCTTCAAACATCATCTCTTCCAGCTCCTCAAACATCATCTCTTCCAGCTCCTCATGGTGCAACACGAGCCTTCTTCTTCATTTGATTAATTGATCGATTGAAGCTTTTATTAGTAGATTGCACAGTACAGTAGCGGATTTTATAGACCAGGCTCAGTGCAAGTTGTTTTACTCTGTCCTCCACCCTGAGCCAGCCCACTTTGGAGAAGTGGGTTAGAGTGATGTGTGATCTTGGGTGGAGGTCTAGAAGTAACCTGACTAGCTTGTTCTGGGATGTTTGGAGTCTAGATGTTCAACTGACAAGTGGTCAGGTGTGCTGGTGTCAGGCCGTCTTCAATGTGTTCCTTCCTCCATTTCACTTTCCTTCATGGGCCAGTGTGCTTTGAGGAGGAGCTGAGCCAGGATTTCAACATTTTTTCTCCCTTTGTTTTGCTGGCAAGACAGAAATAAGCAGGAGCTGTTGAAAGACGAGAGGACAAAAGACGGAGAGGATTGAAGGCTTGAGTGAGTGTTGAGGCAGAGATAATGGACAGAAAAGTGTTGTTTATCTCAGGAATGGCAACGTGAAACAAAGAGAAAGTACAAAAAACGGGGGATCCATCCAGGAATATGTTTTGCTGAGGTTTGGTTCTGGCTGCACTACCATCTGCCTTTGGTTTTACATCCAGATGCAAACATCTGCAAAGGAACACACACATTGTGTGTCATGGCACACCACCACACACACACAC
>NC_084731.1:15245861-15263361 GCF_033978785.1 Entelurus aequoreus | reverse complement strand
AATGTTGTCATTATGGTGGTACTTAATGAATACTTAGGTCTACTACACTACTGTATTTTAATGTTGTCATTATGGTGGTACTTAATGACTACTTAAAGGTATTCAATGTTGTCATTATGGTGGTACTTAATGACTACTTAAAGGTATTTAATGTTGTCATTATGGTGGTACTTAATGACTACTTAAAGGTATTTAATGTTGTCATTATGGTGTTTTCTCAGGTGTTCCTTGGTGAATAAAAGTGTAGAATCCCTACTTTATCGGTATAAAACCCAGCCCTTAAATGTGTGCACATGAATATTGTCTTGACAGTCATTGATGTAAATGTGTAATATAGTTTCATATTCCATAAGGACGTGTGTGCTTCCTCCCAGCAAGAGCAGCCTTTCCTCATTTCAATGGCCACACTAAAAAGGCATCATCTTATTGTCTATGATAATGTTGGGCTGGGGTTTCTTCCCCCCGTTTGCCAGATATCACATCCCGTATAGTACGGCACCGCACTGGAGATGGTGCGTGCGTGTGCGTGTGCGTGCATGTGCGTGTGCGTGTGTGTGCATGTGTGTGTGTGTGTGTGTGTGTGTGCATGTGAGTGCGTGTAATTGGGCGCAGATGATTGAGTTAGTGTGATGTAGTAGTGGTGGGAAGATGAAAGGCAGCGACTGGCTGCACACACTTTATCTGACAACTGCTGGCTAAAGACACTTAATTTGAAGGAATGAGAAAAGAGGCAGCGATACTTGAGACAAATGAGGCAGGGGAGCGGACGATTGAGGATAGTTTTGACGCTGAATGTCCTTCCTGTTGCTCGTTGGCTCAGGACCAGCACTGGACCAGAATCACAATCAGCTTGTTTTGGCCGAATATGTTTTAAATCACAAGGAATTTGACTTGGAAGGATGAATAGTTTACAAAAAACACAACAATCATAGCCACTTTGATACATTTTGTGAAATAACGATAGTCCAATATAGGTCAGTATATGCTAAGGCAGGGGTCACCAACCTTTTTGAACCAAGAGCTACTTCTTGGGTAGTGATTAATGCGAAGGGCTGCCAGTTTGATACACACTTCAATAAATTGCCAGAAATAGCCAATTTGCTCAATTTACCTTTAACTCTATGTTATTATTAATAATTAATGATATTTACACTTAATTGAACGGTTTAAAAGAGGAGAAAACACGAAAAAAATGACAATTAAATTTTGAAACATAGTTTATCTTCAATTTCGACTCTTTAAAATTCAAAATTCAACCGAAAAAAAGAAGAGAAAAACTAGCTAATTCGAATCTTTTTGAAAAAATAAAAAAAATAATTTATGCAACATCATTAGTAATTTTTCCTGATTAAGATTAATTTTAGAATTTTGATGACATGTTTTAAATAGGTTACAATCCAATCTGCACTTTGTTAGAATATATAACAAATTGGACCAAGCTATATTTTGTAACAAAGACCAATCATTATTTCTTCTAGATTTTCCAGGACAAAAATTTTAAAAGAAATTCAAAAGACTTTGAAATAAGATTTAAATTTGATTTTACAGATTTTCTAGATTTGCCAGAATAATTTTTTTGAATTTTAATCATAATAAGTTTGAAGAAATATTTCACAAATATTCTTCGTCGAAAAAACAGAAGCTAAAATGAAGAATTAAATTAAAATGTATTTATTATTCTTTACAATAAAAAAAATAAATTTACTTGAACATTGATTTAAATTGTCAGTAAAGAAGAGGAAGGAATCTAAAAGGTAAAAAGGTATATGTGTTTAAAAATCCTAAAATCATTTTTAAGGTTGTATTTTTTCTCTAAAATTGTCTTTCTGAAAGTAATAAGAAGCAAAGTAAAAAAAATAATGAAATTATTTAAACAAGTAAAGACCAAGTCTTTAAAATATTTTCTTGGATTTTCAAATTCTATTTGAGTTTTGTCTCTCTTAGAATTAAAATGTCGGGCAAAACGAGATCAGCTTGCTAGTAAATAAATACAATTTAAAAAATAGAGGCAGCTCACTGGTAAGTGCTGCTATTTGAGCTATTTTTAGAACAGGCCAGCGGGCTACTCATCTGGTCCTTACGGGCTACCTGGTGCCCGCGGGCACCGCGTTGGTGACCCCTGTGCTAAGGTATCACAACAAAACATCCACATCTTTGCTTTGTGTTGTACGTGACTAAGCAAATTATCAATTTTCCGGACTATAGAGCTGTATATAAGCTGCACCCACTAGGGCAGGGGTCGGCAACCCAAAATGTTGAAAGAGCCATATTGGAGCAAAAATACAAAAACAAATCTGTCTGGAGCCGCAACAAATTAAAAGCCATATTACATACAGATAGTGTGTCATGAGATATACATTGAATTGAGATGACTTAAAGGGAACTAAATGAGCTCAAATATAGCTACAAACGAGGCATAATGATGCAATATGTACATACAGCTTGCCTAAATAGCATGTTAGCATTGATTAGCTTGCAGTCATGCAGTGACCAAATATGTCTGATTAGCACTCCACACAAGTCAATAACATCAACAAAACTCACCTTTGTGCATTCACGCACGTTAAAAGGGTGGTGGACAAAATGAGACAGAAAAAGAAGTGGCATAAAACACGTCCTAGAAAGTCGGAGAAAGTTATACATGGACACAAACTAAGGTGAGTTCAAGGACCGCCAAAATTAGTAGGACAAAACGGCGCTCGCCAATTACTCGAATCAGTGAAGCATGTTTAATACAAACAGTGTGCTTTATAACAATTAGGGAGGTTAATGTCATGTTTGTCCTCCTACAGAAACCATATTAAAACAAAAAATTTATTTTTTTCCCCCTCATCTTTTTCCATTTTTCATACATTTTTGAAAAAGCTTCAGAGAGCCACTAGGGCGGCGCTAAAGAGCCGCATGCGGCTCTAGAGCCGCGGGTTGCCGACCCCTGCACTAGGGAAACAATGTTTTTTTTCCATTTATTAGCCACACCGGACTATAAGCTGCAGATATATACCACCTTTTTAGCACAGCTTTTATCTAATTTCTCTGCCTTCTTGTTTTTAAATACACTGCTTTCCTATCTGTTTTATCCAGTGCTTTCATGCTTTTATTTCTATTTGTATCTGTTTCTGTTTTATCTAGTGTTTTTCATGTTTTCGTTTCTATTTTAATTTTCTATTATATATTCTAACTTTCTATTTTTATATATACCAGTGTTTCCCACACATTCATTTATTTGTGGCGGCCCGCCACGAAAGAATTACGTCCGCCACAAATTTAAAAAAATAAAAAAATAACAAAAAAATTGTCCTGTCCAGCTTCTCAGGCAAATCATATAGTTGATGTAGATGCCCATATAGGCTGTTCAGATTTACTTTACAAAAGTGTAGGATACTTCTCTTGTTGCCTTATTTGTATTTGACCACTACTGTTTTCTGTTTATTTGTTACTGACTGTGGCAGGACACCTCTGCCTCTGTTTCACTTTATGTTGCTGGTAAATAATATGGCTGTAGTAGTAGGCTAAAGTTAAATTATTTAGTATGCACTAATTAAATGGGCAGAGCTTTAAGAGACATTTTAGCTTTTACATTTTATAAGATATATTTTTTGTAAGAACCACAATTAATAAATATATTTCAGTGAATAACTTATTGTTCAAATCTGTATATAAATATGTACATAAAGTGTTGTAATTATATTGTAAAATTGATGAATGGATGGACGTTTAAAACAAAACTGTTATTATTAATTAATAAGTATAAATTTTTTTAGCCTTTTTGGAGAAAATCATATCATTGTAGTAAATTATGCAAATTACTCGATGATGTCATGTTGACCACGCCCATAGCCACGCCCCCACCGCCACAGGTATCTTGGTAGTTTATGGGAAACACTGTATACTTATATATATTGCTCGGCTGTTGAGAGCCTGCAGACGTACTGCATAATTGAGACACTTGTGATTTAGGGCTATATAAATAAACATTGATTGATTGATTGATTGATAACAGTGTGGTACGCCAGCTGCACTGAAGCAGACGAACAGGCGATTCAGAGGGTCATAAAGTCTGCACAAAAAATCATCGGCTGTCCCCTCCCCTCCCTGAAGGATTTACACAACTCCCGTTGCCTCAACAGAGCAAAAAGCATCACCAAAGACAGCACCCACCCTGGCTTCCACCTGTTCGACCTGCTACCATCGGGCAGGCGCTACAGGTGCATCAGAGCCAGAACAAACAGACTCAGAGACAGCTTCTTTCCCAGAGCTGTCACCATCTTGAACTCTTAACTTATAATAATAATTCACCCCTATACAATATCCTACCCTAATACCCTACTGTGCAATATTACCCTTCGAGTGCAAAACATCCGACACCGATTGTTATTTATTACTCCGGTACTCTTGTCTTGTTCTGTATATTGTACAGGATTTTGTATTTCTATAGTGTTTTGTATATTGTACAGGATTGCTTATTATTTTTATTGGATAGTATCCTGTTTATTTCAATTGTTAGTTTTTTCTTTATTACATCTTGTGTAACTTATTTTTACCCCATATTTGTTCCCACTACCGCACCTTAAGTTGGAGTCCTTCATCTCGTTATATGCAAATATAATGACAATAAAGTCCATTCTATTCTATTCTATTCTAATATATATATATATATATATATATATATATATATATATATATATATATATATATATATATATATATATATATATATATATATATATATATATATATATATATATGTTTTAATACTTTGTAGCACTTTGACATTTTAACAAATGTAAAGTGTGTTACAAATGTAATTCATTATTATTATTATTATTATTATATACGCTGTTATTTACACAGAAATATTCTGTAAATGTGTATTCACATACCTCAATTGTTTCCAAACGGTGTCGGTAACACGGCAGTAAAACGGCTGATCAAACAAAACAGAAGTCACGGTCATGGACCCACTAGCTGCGGAAGCTAGCTCTCCAATCAGCTAAACAGACTCAATAACTCCACAGTGACGTTTTGGTGAAATTACTGAGGAATTTGTGAAACTGAAACAATAAAAACAATAAAAAAAAAACTAACACATACATTCGAAAACGTGTTAGCAACAACGCTGCCTTGAATACATTATGATAGCACATACAAATATGCATGAAAACACTCCTACAGACGTCACACATGGGACGGTTTAGTAAGTATGAATGGTTTTAGTTACATTGTAAAACTTACAAAACTTTGCTCGGAGTGATGAATGAAGAATCCATACGAGTAGAAACGCTGTGGATGGCTAGAAGCCTGAACAACACTTCTGCTTCCGGTTGAACATATTAAATGGAAGGACACTGCAGCACCTTCAGTGAGCGAATTTGTCCAAAAGATGGTGCCATAGCACTAGGGAGGATGTTTGATAAGAAATTATCAAAGTTCGAGCCCATTATCGAATCCTCTTATCGAACCGATTCCTTATCAATTCTCTTATCGAATCCAGATAGGTTGTTGTATATGGAAAACAACACACAATAGTTGGTTTAACAAAAGCTCACTTTTATTTTATAAGAAAAAAATAAAATAAAGTAAATAAATAAATATTGACTGTTGTTAGCCCCCTAAAAAAATACAATAAAATAAATAAATATTGACACGACACGGTTCTCGAACGTTCAGGTTATGTGCGGCCTGAACATGTTTCCACATGTTTGTTGTACTGCTCCCCTTACATGAGAGCGAAGCCTGGCAATAATTGCATATTGCCGTTTCCTCGTCGTATTTTTTTGTAAAATGAAGCCATGCCTTGAGGCGTTTTTTTCCGGTCCATTATGTTTGCTGCTTTCTGTATCTGCCGCCTAATGACTGAGCTACGTCATTTCCTGTGATGTTCCACAGGGCATTTCCTGTGGGACGGGATTCGTTCCCAGGGATTTGAATAAAGAACCAACCCTTTTTCTTTACTATAGTGGCCTCGATAACGGGAAACGGTTCTCAAAAAGGGATTTGAGTCCATGGAATCGGTTCTTTTCTTATCGAACAACCGGGAGAACTGGTTTTCGAACATCATCCCTACATAGCACAAACAATAACATCTCTAATCAGTGTGTTAGCTTGTTTTTGTTATCGTTTCCTCGTCGTATTTTTTTGTAAAATGAAGCCATGCCTTGAGGCGTTTTTTCCGGTCCATTATGTTTGCAGCTTTCTGTATCTGCCGCCTAATGACTGAGCTACGTCATTTCCTGTGATGTTCCACAGGGCATTTCCTGTGGGACGGGATTCGTTCCCAGGGATTCGAATAAAGAACCAACTCTTTTTCTTTACTATAGTGGCCTCGATAACGGTAACCGGTTCTCAAAAAGGGATTCGAGTCCATGGAATCGGTTCTTTTCTTATCGAACAACCGGGAGAACTGGTTTTCGAACATAATCCCTACATAGCACAAACAATAACACATCTAATCAGTGTGTTAGCTTGTTTTTGTTATCTTTTTTTAAACTATTGCATTCTGGACTCTTGTCCAGAGTCTTATATACATAATATACTTATACCTGTGTTCATATACGCTATGTTAATATTATACCTGTGTTCATATACACTATGCTAATATTATACCTGTGTTCATATACACTATGTTAATATTATACCTGTGTTCATATACACTATGCTAATATTATACCTGTGTTCATATACGCTATGTTAATATTATACCTGTGTTCATATACACTATGCTAATATTATACCTGTGTTCATATACACTATGTTAATATTATACCTGTGTTCATATACACTATGCTAATATTATACCTGTGTTCATATACACTATGCTAATATTATACCTGTGTTCATATACACTATGTTAATATTATACCTGTGTTCATATACACTATGCTAATATTATACCTGTGTTCATATACACTATGTTAATATTATACCTGTGTTCATATACACTATGCTAATATTATACCTGTGTTCATATACGCTATGTTAATATTATACCTGTGTTCATATACACTATGTTAATATTATACCTGTGTTCATATACACTATGTTAATATTATACATGTGTTCATATACACCATGTTAATATTATACCTGTGTTCATATACACTATGTTAATTGTATGCCGGTGCTCTAGCAAGTAATTTCTTTTTCTCCATTTTTACTATTATAACTCCGCACTGTAACCTGTTGCTGCTTTTTCTACGTCTGTACCAGGTGTGTGTGTGTGTGCGTGTGTGTGTGTGTGTGTGTGTGTGTGCGTGACCTTTAACTGGCTCCAGCGCTAGAAGGTCACAGCCTGACACATGAATAAGCACATTGCAGACTGGCAGGTGAATATCAGAGTCTGTCACTTTGAGTTAGACATAGCGAGTTAACAAGAGAGGACACCAGGATTAAAATTGGGTTTACTGTCGACACTTCAATGCAGGGGCCCCCAAACTTTTTGACTCTGGGGCCACATTGGCCTAAAATAATGTGTGCATAAAGTTTGTAGCCTTGATTCGAGGTTTAGGTCCAAATCATTCCAATAAAAATCAATCCTAATTAAATGAAACATTCCACTGAAGTCACTGCAATTGTTGCAGTGTTACCAGAAGTCTTGTTTTGTCACCTCCGTCGTCAAACAAAGTTGTTTAATCCTTACTTTTCACTCTGTTGTGTTTGTCAAGATATGCGCTCTTAAAGGACTCGAACGCGGGAGCATTAGTCCACCAAGTGTCGTCACTTGTGGAAGAATCACAGTCTCAGTTTGTCTTAAACATTCAGATGGTTTTGACAAAGTAGGGAAGATGCTGCGTTCTCTCTCCAGATGACTTACTTCAACTCCTGGTTCCACTGAAAGTTGCCCTCTGAAGCTTCACAACCATTTTGTCAGTGAAAGTCTGCTCATACATGAAGAGAGAGATCTCAGTCTTTATCTACATTTGGTAACAGTTTAGTATGAGGAACATATTCACCATTAATTAGTTGCTTATTAACATGCAAATTAGTAACATATTGGCTCTTAATTAGTCATTAAGTACTTATTAATGCCTTATTCTGCATGGCCTTATTATACAACCAGTAAGTCATTAACTAAGAGTCAATCCCTCAATAACCTCAGAATTATTGATTATTAGTAACCCTAACCCTAACCACAACCCTAACCCCAACCCCAACCCCAACCCTAACCCCAACCCCAACCCTAACCCCAACCCCAACCCTAACACTAACCACAACCCTAACCCCAACGCTAAACCCAACCCTAAGCCTAAACTTTATATGTTCCCCTAGTGTCCAATTAACTCTAAATTAAGTCTTTGTTACTTTAACAAGCAACTAATTAATGGTGAGTATGTTCCCCATATTGAAGTGTTACCGTACATTTTACTGTGTTTAACTTTTGCTTAACTAAGTAGGAATGTTACAAACTGACACTTAACTCCACTTGAGTGTTTTTACTTCTTAATCATTAAAATAAAGTGTACTTATTTGTCTAGTTCAGGACAATATGGCTGAGTGTCTCTGGGATAAATAAGTGTAAAGGAAACCGTAAAACTTACGTTTTGCCAGAAGATTGACTAGTAACGATGGTGTTTGCATCTGTTCCCTTTCCCAGACCTGAAAACACAAACACACACTGTTATGATAGCTGTCACACTGACATTCCACTGAGTGTGTGTTTATACACACGCGCACACACACACACACACACACACACACACACACACACACACACACACACACACACACACACACACACACACACACACACACACACACACACACACACACACACACACACACACACACACACACACATGTCTTGCCTACTTTATGTGGACCTACAGTTGGTCAGTAGGTTGTGAGGGCCCCCCTTTCCACTATAGCTAGAATGTGAGGACCCCCCTTTCCACTATAGCTAGAAGGATGGAAACAATATATCTAGCACTAGATGGGAGTAGAGAGTTGCAACCTCACTTCAGAATGCAAAACACACAAAGAAGAAAACAAATGTTTACTTCTGTAGTTGTGGGGACCGACCGCTGTTGCTAGGTAGATTTGACTGTACACACACATAGTAATACGTTCTGTGAATTGGCCATTTTTAAGGACAGCAAAGTACTCGATGAAGGTAACACATCTACATTGAAAATAAATCATATCTTGCTCATTTCTCAAACTATTTTCATTCAGTTTACATTATTGTGTAAATGTACAAAACATGTATTTACATAATAAGTAGAAAATTAAACATACACAAAATGTAAACATAAATACATACAGTACAGTATAGCCCATACACACACACACACACACACACACACACACACACACACACACACACACACACACACACACACACACACACACACACACACACACACACACACACACACACACGTCTTTCACCATGCTGGTAAAGCAAAGGCTGACCCACATATGATGCGTTTTTACTCGCAGTTCTGACGAGTTGGCTGTATATGCTGTACAAGTGTGTGTGTGTATGTGTGTGTGTGTGTGTGTGTGTGAGAGGTTGAGCACTCAGTCATGTGTGATGCTCCATCTGCCCTCAGCTTTTGAGCGCTCAGACGTAAACAAACATGTGCCATGTAAAATAAATATCCCGTCCTAACATTTAAAAGAAAAAATCATTGGAGGGTGAGGCTGTTTGGTCTGAATGGCGAGAGAAGTCCGCACCGGCCATGCCTGCACACGGAGTGAACCTACAACCAGATGGAGGCGGTGTGTTCATTGCCGTGTTCAACTCCTGCCGAGCTCGATTGGAAGTGAGGGATTTGTTTCCCTTTATCTGAAGACAACACGGCATTAAGTGAGAAGGTAGACACCAAAGTTGTCATTAAGAGGTGTGTTTTCTTCATTTGTTTGTGTGAAATAGCCTTGTCAGGTGTTTATGGGACGGCGGAATGATGGACCGTTGGTGTAACTATACTTTGAGGTGCGAGCAAAACTGATACCGTGGTATTTTAGGCCCCGTTTACACTAAGGTTATCCAGGGTAAATCCCACCTAACCTTATCCGTGTCCACACACACACAATGGTCGTTTAAGACCCCCTCCCCCTCCGTCTGCCGGCGCAAGGCGACCTAGTACGCCTGCACGGAAAATGCACACGTCATAGTCACCTCCAGTGTTGCTTTGTGTGCAAGTTCTTAAATGTAACTTATCTGAACAATATCCAGTGTTGTGGTATTTCAATGAACTGGAATCCAGTGTGCTGTGGGGTCCTATTGTAGTGAGTCACACCTGAGACATCATAAATTAATCACACCTTTATTAGACACGTAAACAATGTGATAAATAACATTTGACAACAATCAAACTAGGGATCTATATATCTGGTCAGGACACTCCTCACTCTTTTGCCTTCACCTTCATTGTCCATTCCTTTTTGGTGACTTTATGTACTCTGGACCTAGACGTTGAGGGTGCGACATACATAACTGATACAGTCTGCTTCGCCAGTCCAAAAGCATTCGCCGTTTTCCTCGACGGCCAGGTAATACAAAGCACACGCTACCTTTTTTTATCACATCCACGGTAGCTCACATTCTCCTTGTCTCTCCTTCGACAAATAGACAAAAGTTTTTCGCTAAGTAGAATCACAGCTGACCTGGACATTGGAACGTTCTCTTGCCGTCTGAGAAGTGTTGTATCCCAAATAGCTGCAATCGCGCGTTTCCTTCACTTAAGGCAGTGGTTCTTAACCTGGGTTCGATCGAACCCTAGGGGTTCGGTGAGTCGGCCTCAGGGGTTCAATCAAAATAGGGATGTAGATATCTGGTCAGGACACTCCTCACTCTTTTGCCTTCACCTTCATCGTCCATTCCTTTTTGGTGACTTTATGTACTCTGGACCTAGACGTTGAGTCCGCGACATACATAACTGATACAGTCTGCTTTGCCAGTCCAAAAGCATTCGCCGTTTTCCTCGACGGCCAGGTAATACAATGCACACACTACCTTTTTTATCACATCCACGGTAGCTCGCATTCTCCTTGTCTCTCCTTCGACAAATAAACAAGGTTTTTCGCTAAGTAGAAACACAGCTAACCGGGCCAGACATTGGAAAGTTCTCTTGCCGTCTGAAAAGTGTTGTATCCCAAATAGCTGCAATGTTTCCCATAAACTGCCAAGATACCTGTGGCGGTGGGGGTGTGGCTTTGGTCGTGGCTATGGGCGTGGTCACCATGACATCATCAAGTAATTTGCATAATTTACTACAATGATATGATTTTCTCTAAAAAGGCTAAAAAAATGTATACTTACTAATTAATAATAACAGTTTTGTTTTAAACGTCCATCCATCCATCCGTCCATCCATTTTACAAAATAATTACAACACTTTATGTACATATTTATATACAGATTTGAACAATAAGTTATTTACTGAAATATTGTCTGGATGACTCGCCTTCATATTTCCAGTGGTTAACTCCGAGCTACAAAACCGCTTTATTATGAAGCTGGCTGTGGCGCGGTCTTTCTGACGTCACTTCCTGTGTGGGACGAGGTCTTTCTGATGTCACTTCCTCTCCGAAGTCACTTTGTAAACGATCAATGAGTCCATTCAAAGCTAAGTGCCGGAGATTCAAGAATTACACGGCTGACTTACCCGTGTAAAAAATTGTCCGAGTCGCGGGACCTTAAACGCTGGTTTAGTGTGGCTGAAATGAAGCTTAGGCTAAATAATTGTTTAAGGGGTTAAACGACTTAGTATAGACATGGCCTTAGTCCGAATGGCGGTATACGGTATAGACCGGTATCTTAAAAAAAAACGTGCAAAGTGCTTAAGTTTGCCTAAGTGTTTTTACGACGAGATAACCAGAGTTGAGAGTACTCAGATGATGAAGTAGTAACTTCTTATAAAGTAATTAGTTAGCCGTGACTGTGTCAAAACAGTTTTTGTTCATTTTGTTCATGACGTTAGGTTTATATCCTCACACTTATGCACAGGGATAAGTGAAGCTTTCTACTCGCTCACTGCGGTGAAAAAAACCCGCTGGCTGTTAAGTGTAAAACTACTTTTCAGCCACCCAGACGCTATACTGCAGTAGCTTAGTTGGCACGAGAAGTCGGTGCCACACCAACATATTTAAAAATGTCAAAAAAAAGTTGTTTTGGTGCGTCAGAGAAGCCTCCACAAAGTGACAAAGGACGGGGGTGAGGCAAAGAAGACGCCCGTAACAAATGCACATGAAAAGATACCGGTATGGTGGTATAGTCTCAAATATATACCACTTCCTAAAATATACCAATATTAACTGTGATATACCGCCCAGCCCTAGTTGGAAGTAAAGAAGGCCATGCAGAGAACTACTAGGTGCTAACAAGATAAATACTCAACACTGCTTAATCGATAAGAGTTCTTCTGTTTATGTGGTTTGACTTCAGGTTGCATCATTAAAACTGAGAGGAATATAAATCACTTTTAAATATCAGTCCAACAAAGAGAGCCATTCGCATTTTGGAAGGAGAATGTCTGTTAAAGGGACCTATTATGCAAACCTACTTATTGCTACCTGCTCTTGGGGTCTGCATTAGTCCCGCCCGGGAATTTGTAATCAAACTGTGAAGACATGACAGAGATATTTATACAATAATCTTGCCTTCCTTCCTACTTCCTCCCAAACCAGCCGTTTGGAGTTTGCTACAAGTTAAAGTACCAATGATATCGGTTTCAAAAAGTAAAATTTATGACTAAAACGCCGCTGTGTACACGGACGTAGGGAGAAGTACAGAGCGCCAATAAACCTTAAAGGCACTGCCTTTGCGTGCCGGCCCAAACACATAAAATATCTACGGCTTTTCACACACACAAGTGAATGCAAAGCATACTTGGTCAACAGCCATACAGGTCCAGTGTTTCCCATAAACTGCCAAGATACCTGTGGCGGCGGGGGCGTGGCTATGGGCGTGGTCACCATGACATCATCGAGTAATTTGCATAATTTACTACAATGATATGATTTTCTCTACAAAAGGCTCAAAAAATGTATACTTACTAATTAATAATAACAGTTTTGTTTTAAACGTCCATCCATCCATCCATCCATCCATTTTACAAAATAATTACAACACTTTATGTACATATTTATATACAGATTTGAACAATAAGTTATTCACTGAAATATATTTATTAATTGTGGTTTTTACAAAAAATATATCTTATAAAATATAAAAGCTAAAATGTCTCTTAAAGCTCTGCCCCTTTAATTAGTGCATACTAAATAATTTAACTTTAGCCTACTACTACAACCATATTATTTACCAGCAACATAAAGTGAAACAGAGGCAGAGGTGTCCTGCCACAGTCAGTAACAAATAAACAGAAAACAGTAGTGGTCAAATACAAATAAGGCAACAAGAGAAGTATCCTACACTTCTCTTTTGTAAAGTAAATCTGAACAGCCTATATGGGCATCTACATCAACTATATGATTTGCCTGAGAAGCTGGACAGGACAACAAAAAAAATTAAATCAAAAATAAAAATATTTTTTTATTTTTTATATGTGGCGGACGTAATTCTTTCGTGGCGGGCCGCCACAAATAAATGAATGTGTGGGAAACACTGGGTAATTAAAAGTTGGACAATATCGGAATATCGGATATCGGCAAAAAAGCCATTATCGGACATCTCTATGCATGTCTAATGCCTTTTAATTTTCATTTTAATCTTCTAAAATTGTTCTTTGAGTGCAATAGGAACTATACCTTTAACGTATCGTAATAGTTTTTGTTCAAATGAAGCCAAAAATGAAATTTGTTTGTGATGCCCTTTATTGGGACGACCCTAATACAAATGAGTTCATAGTCGGAACTTCTATATGTTGGTAGACGCCATATGGCGGTGCAAAAAACTCAAACAAAGCTGGTGTGGAGAAGACATAGTCAAAGTGCAAAGTGGAGGCACGTAAATAAGACCGCCCACAAAAAGGGCGCATCCTGTCACAAAGCGGCTTGAATACATTTTGACCAAAGACCCAGGACATGTTGTGTAGACCACAAGGAAGTCATCTATTATGACCTCTGTTCCTGTCAACTGCAAATACACTTATACACTTATACTAGAATACATTTTTCTCTGAAACAAAGTTAGAAAGGAGTTGTTGTCAGACGGCGGTGATAAATAATCTGCCACAGCTGTAAAATACTTTAGAATTGATCATAAAAGTACTTGACTTTGACCTTGGGAAAGATATATGAAGTGTGTCCCGTTTGAAGTGCTTCCATCCATTGTTTGTGCTTTCATCCTCCACACACACACACACACACACACACACACACACACACACACACACACACACACACACACACACACACACACACACACACACACACGCACACACACACACACACACACACACACACACACACACACACACACACACACACACACACACACACACACACACACTTTAGAACCCGACCACTCTTCTTTTCTCTGTCCGTCACCCTCCTGCTGTTTTCCTTCATTTCCCCCTTTATTGTGCACTGAGGTCCCCTCTCCAGAGGGCCCCCATGAACACACACTATTACACACGGGGCCTCCATCACATCAAAGTCAGGAATGCGGGGCCCCTCTTCCATCATGCAGGCCCTCATGTCAGGTTATAAAGGTGTCAGATGTACGTGTCTGCACACGTTTTAGGCCCCGTTTACACTAAGGTTATCCAGGGTAAATCCCGCCTAACTTTATCTGTGTCCACACACAACAATGCCACCGTTTAAGACCCCCCCCCCCTCCGTCCACCGGCGCAACGCGACCTAGTACGAATGCACGGAAAATGCGCACGTCATAGTCCCCTCCAGTGTAGCTTTGTGTGCAAGTTCTTAAATGCAACTTATCTGAACAATATCCAGTGTTGTGGTATCTCAATGAACTGGAATCCAGTGTGATGTGGGGCCCTGTTGTAGTGAATCATCATCAATTAATCACATCTTTATTAGACACGTAAACAATGTGATAAAGAATATTTTAAATCAATCAAACTGAACAAGAACCAGTTTTTCCTAACTGGGACAGGAGACTTGCACGTTGCGTGTTTAGATTAATTTTATTGTTACAGTACCGTAATTTCCGGACTATAAGCCGCTACTTTTCCCCCTCGTTCTGGTCCCTGCGGCTTATACAACGGTGCGGCTTATATACGGCCTGTTCTTCTCCGACACCGACGAAGAGGATTTCGGTGGTTTTAGTACGCAGGAGGAAGACGATGACACAATGATTATAGACTGACTTTTCATATACCGGTAGGCTGCTTATTTTGATAACGTACATGCGAGCACTTTGTATTACTTTGCACCGTTGTATTATTTGTACTCTGCACGAATGCTGATTCGCCATGTCAAAGATGTGAAAGTTTGATTGAATGATTGAACGATATATAGTTAATAAATGGGACGCTTTGCGTTCCCAAACAGTCATCTCTGTCCCGACAATCCCCTCCGTGGTAGCAGGAACCCCTATATACTACGCTAATTACACATCAAAACCCTGCGGCTTATAGTCGGGTGCGGCTTATATATGGAGCAATCTGTATTTTCCCCTAAATTTAACTGGTGCGGCTTATAGTCGGGTGCGGCTTATATATGGAGCAATCTGTATTTTCCCCTAAATTTAGCTGGTGCGGCTTATAGTCAGGTGCGGCTTATAGTCCGGAAATTACGGTAGTTATTTTCAAACATATTTTTGGCACCCCATCAAAACTGTGGTTCTCTTTAAGACCTCACTGTTGTGTTTGTGCACTCATGTTTCTTCTAAACCAAACAGCCTTGATGCTAATCAGCCTGTTTGTTATCCTTTTACCCAAGTGAGGATCGATAAGAAAATCATATTATTCAGCAGAATTGAAAATAGAATCAGAATGGTAAAAAACATATCAAGTCAGTGTTTCCCATAAACTGCCAAGATACCTGTGGCGGTGGGGGCGTGGTCACCATGACATCATCGAGTAATTTGCATAATTTACTGAAATGATTTGATTTTCTCTAAAAAGGCTAAAAAAATGTATACTTACTAATTAACAGATTTGTTTTAAACGTCCATCCATCCATTTTACAATATAATTACAACACTTTATGTACATATTTATATACAGATTTGAACAATAAGTTATTCACTGAAATATATTTATTAATTGTGGTTTATACAAAAAAATATATCTTATAAAAATATAAAGCTAAAATGTCTCTTAAAGCTCTGCCCCTTTAATTAGTGCATACCTAAACAATTTAACTTTAGCCTACTACTACAACCATATTATTTACCAGCAACATAAAGTGAAACAGAGGCAGAGGTGTCCTGCCACAGTCAGTAACAAATAAACAGAAAACAGTAGTGGTGGTAGATAGACACAGAGCTTCATCAAACATCTGATCCACTGAACAAGAGCTCCAAAAATTTTGAACTTTACACTGCCATCAGTTTTACTCCCTACACTTAACCATGTGTTTCTACTGCCTGCAGACTTTGAACCCTTTGTTATATACAAATGTTGTGTTTTTAATATAAATACATTTAAAAAAGTCAAATACAAATAAGGCAACAAGAGAAGTATACTACCCTTCTCTTTTGTAAAGTAAATCTGAACAGCCAATATGGGCATCTACATCAACTATATGATTTGCCTGAGAAGCTGGTGAGGACAAAAAAATATATATATATATATATATTTTTTATTATTATTTTTATTTGTGGCGGACGTAATCTTTTGTGGCGGGCCGTCACAAATAAATGAATGTGTGGGAAACCTGGTATTGTGTTGAGAGAAAGGGTGTGGCCACAGCACAGCAGCAATGTCTTAGTGTGTGTCGACCTTTAGTTCGGGTAGAAAAGCCATGGTTTGAGGTTCATGTCTTCTACATGTGGGCTGGGAGAGACAAGCCATGACATCATCTATTCCACCTCATTTCTGTATCGGACAGTTTTTCTCTCCTGAAAATCACGTGCATGGTTTTCCTTGCGTGTGCTGGTCTAGATGCCATCCATCTGTGAACGTAACGCATCTTTTGTTTACTGCTCCATTATCAGATAATAGCATCCATATTTCCTCTGTGTTTTATCTCTGCCTGGCGAGCGTTCCTCCTGCACTGATAATGGGATTGTTTTCCCCCACCCTGATAAAATAGTAAATGAATAATTCTAAGGCCACATGTCTGCGTATTAGTAGTCTTCTTCCAGTATATCCATGCATCTCTTCATGTATCATCGGCTGTTTGTCTTTAGATGTTCTAAGGAGTCATTGCTGGCTCTTCATTCCTTGTCATTGTGATCTGATGGCGGTACAAAGTGACAATAATGGAGACATGATACTCTCCACCCCCCCCTCTGTGTGCTCTTCATTTGCTGCTGAGATGACTTTGGCTCACGGGCACGTAGGCAGACAATCACCTCCGTCCGTCTGCAGCAGTACCGTTCAGGGCTCGGGGAACCATTCAGCAAAGAACTTGGTACTAAGGTACATTGCTCCCATTACAAATAGGGTCAATATTTGGGGGGGCATTT
>NC_084731.1:15221913-15245841 GCF_033978785.1 Entelurus aequoreus | reverse complement strand
AAAGGCCCCCGGGCCGCACTTTGGACACCCCTGATGTAGCAGAAAGGACCACACACTTTTGGCCGGTTCCAATCCCTTATAGGTCCCCTTTAATGTCTGGAGAATCCATGTAAGCATTAAAAAGGGGACTGACTTTGCAAAAGCAACTTCTCTTACCCAGGGTTACCCCTAAACTGCCAAGATACCTGCGGTGGTGGGCGTGGTCACCATGACATCATCGAGTAATTTGGATAATTTGCTATGATGATATTCTTTAAATACATTCAAAACTAATATTAATTAGTGTTAACAAATGGGTATGGTTTTGCCATATTTACAATTGTTGCTGCTTTTTGTACAATGTACTTTGTTGAGAGTTTTTCAAGTGTTTACAGACTTTAAAAAAAAATAACCAGCAACAAATCCAGCATCTTCTTCTGGTGTTATTGTAGACCAGGGGTCACCAACCTTTTTGAAACCAAGAGCTACTTTTTGGGTAGTGATTAATGCGAAGGGCTACCAGTTTGATACACACTTAAATAAATTGCCAGAAATAGCCAATTTGCTCAATTTACCTTTAACTCTATGTTATTATTAATAATTAATGATATTTACACTTAATTTAACGGTTTAAAAGAGGAGAAAACACGAAAAAATTGACAATTAAAATTTTAAACATAGTTTATCTTCAATTTCGACTCTTTCGAATTCAAAATTCAACCGAAAAAAAGAAGAGAAAAACTAGCTAATTCGAATCTTTTTGAAAAAATAAAAAAAAGAATTTATGGAAAATCATTAGTAATTTTTCCTGATTAAGTTTAATTTTAGAATTTTGATGACATGTTTTAAATAGGTTAAAAACCAATTTACACTTTGTTAGAATATATAAAAAATTGGACCAAGCTATATTTCTAACAAAGACAAATCATTATTTCTTGTAGATTTTCCAGAACACAAATTTTAAAAGAAATTCAAAAGACTTTGAAATAAAATTTAAATTTTATTCTACAGATTTTCTAGATTTGCCAGATTATTTTTTTTGAATTTTAATCATAATAAGTTTAAAGAAATATTTCACAAATATTCTTCGTCGAAAAAACAGAAGCTAAAATGAAAAATTAAATTAAAATGTATTTATTATTCTTTACAATAATAAAAAAAAAAAACTTGAACATTGATTTACATTGTCAGGAAAGAAGAGGAAGGAATTTAAAAAGTCAAAAGGTATATGTGTTTAAAAATCCTAAAATAATTTTTAAGGTTGTATTTTTTCTCTAAAATTGTCTTTTTGAAAGTTATACGAAGCAACGTAAAAAAAAAATAATGAATTTATTTAAACAAGTGAAGACCAAGTCTTTAAAATATTTTCTTGGATTTTCAAATTCTATTTGAGTTTTGTCTCTCTTAGAATTAAAAATGTCGGGCAAAGCGAGACCAGCTTTCTAGTAAATAAATAAAATGTAAAAAATAGAGGCAGCTCACTGGTAAGTGCTGCTATTTGAGCTATTTTTAGAACAGGCCAGCGGGCTACTCATCTGGTCCTTACGGGCTACCTGGTGCCCGCGGGCACCGCGTTAGTGACCCCTGCTGTAGACTGTAGTCATGTTTAGAGACTCTACGTCTGTCCCTCGACGTCCCTGACGAAAGGCGGGCTGCAGAGAGCATGATGTCACACTTGCTTCACGCCGTTGTTGGACGTTCTTTCTTTAAAAGCCGCCACTGTCCTCTTAATGTTTGCGGTTGTATGTGCGATACATATAAAAATCACATCCACATTGAAAACATGCGGACAACACTCCAGACATTGGCGTGCGTTTTGTTTACATCCGGTTTCGGTAGCGCTGTTTTCCTGATCTAAGTCTTTTTCTGGAGGTTAGAAACAAGAAGAAAAAAAACACAAGAGGCTATATCATCCCTACAAGCCTGCTTCGCAGGTTTCCCTGTTTATATATATATATATATATATATATATATATATATATATATATATATATATATATATATATATATATATATATATATATATATATATATATATGTATGTGTGGAAAAAAATCACAAGACTACTTCATCTCTACAGGCCTGTTTCATGAGGGGTTCCCTCAATCATCAGGAGATTTTTTTCTTTTTTTTTCCTTTCTGTAGAGATGAAGTAGTCTTGTGATTTTTTTCCGCACATACATATATTGCGCTCTACCACGGTATTGAGCACTATTTTTTTTGGGATAATCTAATTAAGACATATATATATATATATATATATATATATATATATATATATATATATATATATATATATATATATATATATATTTATATATATATATATATATATATATATATATATATATATATATATATATATATATATATATATATATATATATATATATAAATATATATATATATATATATATACATATATATATATATATATATATATATACATATATATATATATATATATATATATACATATATATATATATATATATATACATATATATATATACATATATATATATATATATATATACATATATATATATATATATATATATATATATATATATATATATATATATATATATATATATATATATATATATATATATATATATATATATATATATATATATATATATATATATATATACAGGGGGGGGGCACAGGTTCGGTGGCCACGGATAAGGCGCTAGCTGTCCAAAGTCGGGACCCGGGGTGGACCGCTCGCCTGTGCATCGGTTGGGGACGTCTCTGCGCTGCTGACCTGTCTCCGCTCGGGATGATCTCCTGCTGGCCCCACTATGGACTGGACTCTCACTATTATGTTAGATCCACTATGGACTGTACTCTCACACTATTATGTTAGATCCACTATGTACTGGACTCTCACACTATTATGTTAGATCCACTATGGACTGGACTCTCACACTATTATGTTAGATCCACTATGGACTGGACTCTCACACTATTATGTTAGATCCACTATGGACTGCACTCTCACACTATTATGTTAGATCCACTATGGACTGGACTCTCACTATTATGTTAGATCCACTATGGACTGGACTGTCACGATATTATGCTAGATCCACTATGGACTGGACTCTCACACTATTATGTTAGATCCACTATGGACTGGACTCTCACACTATTATGTTGGATCCACTATGGACTGGACTCTCACTATTATGTTAGATCCACTATGGACTGGACTCTCACTAAGGTTTCTCATTGTCCCATTGGGTTGAGTTGGTCCTTGCCCTGATGTGGGATCTGAGCCGAGGATGTCGTTGTGGCTTGTGCAGCCCTTTGAGACACTCGTGATTTAGGGCCATATAATTAAACATTGATTGATTGAAAGACAAAAGGGACGGGAAAAACAAATAATGGTTGGCTACGATTGACCCGACATCCTCCAAACCAGTCCACCTTCTCCGGAACCCGCGTGGTCCTTCAGCCCTGAGCTGCTGGTTGTGCTGTGCCTTGATAAGAAGCAGTCACACGTGTGTATGTTTGTCTGCACATACGTGCACAAACACACTGAAGCCCTTTAAAGCGGCCTTGGCTTACCGTGTGTGTGTGTGTGTGTGTGTGTGTGTGTGTGTGTGTGTGTGTGTGTGTGTGTGTGTGTGTGTGTGTGTATGTGTGTGTGCACCTTGGTCAGTACCAGCCAGAGCCAGAGTAAACAGAGTATGCCAGAATGTCACGGTCTGGGGCCTTCACACCTCTGTTGCAAATAACCCTGTCAGCCTCAGAGTGTGTGTGTGTGTGTGTGTGTGTGTGTGTGTGTGTGTGTGTGTGTGTGTGTGTGTGTGTGTGTGTGTGTGTGTGTGTGTGTGTGTGTGTGTGTGTGTGTGTGTGTGTGTGTGTGTGTGTGTGTGTGTGTGTGTGTGAGAGAGAGAGAGAGAGAGAGTAAAAAAGTATGTCTATGGTTGTTCAAGAATGTGTGGGTAGGCTGTAAGCTATAAGTGTATGCGCTTATTTAAGGGTGTGAGAGATAGAGAAACCGTCTCCATGTTTTGTTGGGAGTGTAGACTACATGGAGCCTCCTTGATGTAGTGTCAAGGAGCAATGAGTCATACGTCAACATTACATGCCGGTAATTGGCAACAGATATAGGAGCACTTTGGAGTCTAACCATGTGTCTACCAGGACCATTTCAGAGCTAATTTGGTCGTCATGTGTGTGAGTCGTCATCACGCCGATACAAGGCAGATGTAAGGGGGGGTGCGGTGTAAAAAGGTTGGTGTTGAGTTCCCAAAAAGTGTGAGAGTGAAGTGTCGGAGCACTTAGAAGAATGTAGAGGCGCACAAATACAAGGCTACCGTGACGTTAACGGCTGAGTACGAGGCGGTCGATGTTGCAGCACGGCAGAGGTATGCACACACACCACTTAAACACCGGGGATGTCAACGTGTCGCGTGTCACGGACAACATTAGTGAAGACATTCCTGAGAAAGCAAACAACTGGAAGAAAAAAAGCCCCGCAAAAAGACAGCGAATGGAAATGCTTTGTTGACCAAAGCAACACTCAGTACGTGTCCCTGCACTAAATGAGGTCCATTTCTCAAATAGTCTGGCTGTAAACAAGCATCCTGCAACCCATGGAAACACCTTCATCACATTTTATTTGGTGTGGTCGGACGAACACACCTGGATTATACGAATTAACTTTGTGTCGCACATGTGCCACACCGCAAAAAGTCAAGTGTTCAAAAACAAGAAAAAAAAATACAAAAATGAGGGGTATTTTATTTGAACTAAGCAAAATTATCTGCCAATAGAACAAGAAAATGTGGCTTGTCAAGACTTTCCAAAACAAGTAAAATGAGCTAACCTCAATGAACCCAAAAATCAATCAATCAATCAATCAATGTTTATTTATATAGCCCTAAATCACAATACCTTCAAATAAGTATATTCTCACTAGGGATGACGTTTGATAAGAAATTATCGAGTTCGAGCCTATTATCGAATCCTCTTATCGAACTGATTCCTTATCGATTCTCTTATCAAGTCCAGATAGGTTGTTGTATATGGAAATAAAGACACAATATTTGGTTTAACAGAAGCTCACTTTTATCATATAAGAAAAAAATTAAATCTAATGAATAAATACATATTGACTGTTGTTACCCAAAGTATATTAAGTGGGATTTTTCAGAAAAACAAATATATACAGTAACACAAAAACAACCTGTCTCTGTGATCACTATAGGTGTATAAATAATAATATAATGTTAAATAAAATCAGTCCCTTGGGCACAAAACTGAAAATAATACAGCTCTCCAAAAAGTGCACTTCTGCTGCTATTGGAACATAACTGTTTGTTATGATGCTTTGACATTGTTGCACTTTATTTCTTTATTGAAAGAAAATTCTATGAGGAGAAAAGTTGTTTGCAAATGTGGTTACAATGCTAAACAATGAAAAGTTAAAGCTAAAAAAGGAAATACACTTTATTGAGTTAACATTATTTCTTTATAGGGGGAAAGATGTGATGTTATGAGCTAGGGCAGTGGTTCTCAAATGGGGGTACACGTACCCCTGGGGGTACTTGAAGGTATGCCAAGGGGTACGTTAGATTTTTTTAAAATGTCTGTCAAAAAGAACTGTGAAAAGAAATGCAACAATGCAATATTCAGTGTTGACAGCTAGATTTTGTGTGGACATGTTCCATAAATATTGATGTTAAAGATTTATTTTTTTGTGAAAAAATGTTTAGAATTAAGTTCATGAATCCAGATGGATCTCTATTACAATCCCCAAAGAGGGCACTTTAAGTCGATGATTACTTCTATGTGTAGAAACCTTTATTTATAATTCAATCACTTGTTTATTTTTCAACAAGTTTTTAGTTATTTGTATATCTTTTTTTCCAAATAGTTCAAGAAAGACCACAACAACTGAGCAATATTTTGCACTGTTATACAACTTAATAAATCAGAAACTGATGACATAGTGCTGTATTTTACTTCTTTATCTCCTTCCGGTTGGTCGTAAAAGTGTTCATCGTGTGTCTCTCAGTAAAGTTATTCATTGGATTATACCTTTTTGTTTTGAACTTTATTACACCTTGAAGCGCTTTTTTCCGGTCCATTGTTTTTCCTGCTTTCCCTATCTGCGCCTAATGACTGAGCTACGTGACGTCATTTCTTCTGATGTCTTACGGGGCATTTCTGGTCGGGACAGGATTCCAGGGATTCGAATAAAGGACCAACTATTTTTCTTTACTATAGTGGTCTCGATAACGGGTACCGGTTCTCAAAAAGGGATTCGAGTCCGAGGACTCGGTTCTTTTCTTATCGAACAACCGGGGAAACAGGTTTCGAGCATCATCCCTAAGTCTCACTAATAACAAGTGCACTTTTTTTGGTAGAAAAAAAAAAGAGACCTTTTTGCTCAATATGTTGAAAAATATTCTTAAATTAAGTAAATGCTAGTGCCATTATCTTGACATAATGATATGCGCTCGGCATTACATTTCTTGAAACCAGCAAACTTATACTAAAAACTAATTTATTGTTCTTAATAGAAAGGCAACAAGGCAAGCGCTTGTTACTCTCGGGGTCTCCTAGCCGCTCAGGCAAATCATATAGTCTAATAATTATTTTTTCCATGGATAACATGACATCATCGCGCCAAGTGCGTGCTCTTTCAGTCAATTAGTGCGCATATATATTAATTAATTGTAATTTTGAGGAATTTATGTGAATGTGCATGAACTATTTCTGTTCAAAATTGTTAGAAATGTCACATGTTAAATGTTTAAATAGTCAGTTTACTGTACGGTGCCAACTGTACTACTATATGAGTACGTATTTTCTATTGTTTCATTGAAAATAAAACAGCAAAGTCCATTTGGCTGTCATCTGTTTTAATTATGAGACACAATTGTGTCAAAGTCATGATTTTTTTGTTCATGCTTGAACTAAGAAATGATTACTTTAAAAAAGTAGTTTCATACTCGTGAGTGTTGATGACACAGCTTTGCAACAGTTGATATTCTAGTTTCAAGCATGTTTTACTCAATATAGCTCATCAAATCTCAGCAACAAGCTGTAATATCTCACTGAGATCATTTGGGGCCAAAACCCTTAAAACAAGTAAAACACTCTAACACAGGGGTGGGCAATTAATTTTTACCGGGGGCCGCATGAGCAACCCGAGCACTACTGGAGGGCCACATCGACAATATTTCAATTAAATTTTGCTCAATATTATTTTTGATATATACCGTAAGATAAATAATAATAATAATAATAATAATAATAATACTTTCATTTAACCTAACTTAACTTTATACCAAAAGCACTGCTTTGGAAATCCTTTGTACCCCTTTCAGAGATCACATTTAGTTCCCCTTAAACATCCTCATGTTGCACAATGAAATGTAAGCATAAGATGAAGTGTGCATTCCTGTAACTTTCTCTAGTAACACCATTCCATGATTAATATCAATAAATTAACATTAATAATAAATGACAGTAAAATAAGCACACGTATGACTGAGGAGTCATAGTGTAACTTTGTGTGGTGTTTGAGTTGTCCGACTTTTTGTGTGGCCATAAACGCACCAGTGGTTTAGTGGTATGCGTGTTGGTGACAGATGACAAGTTGGTTTTTGGCCTGGTTTGTACGGCAGAAAATGACTAGTTTTTCGAGATAGGAGTGTTTTACTCATGTTTTTGGTGTGGTTATGTCCGAATATAAACAGTTTTGCTCAATAAAGTGATCGATATAATTCCTGGCCTCGAAGCATCTCGATAGACGTTACAATAATTGAACGGTGTTCAATTGAACGGTGTTGACGAACACCGTTAGGGCCGCTTGTGGTCACTGTCACTCAAAGTTGCATTGCAAAATTACATAGAATAAATGTGTTTATTTTGTTTAGAATTCAGATGGGATTTGATTTGGTGCTCAGCATACATTTGCTGTGCGCAGAAGACGCTTGAGCAGTGCGCAATTGTGCAGGCGCGCACCTTAGAGGGAACGTTGCTTGGCAGTCCATGTCTTGTTGAAAACACGCCATTCCTCATCAACTTTTCTCTTTTTAGCGTCTCGGGTGTAAACCGTGCATCACTTGTCGCTGTGCACCTTCACTCACAGGTTACACACGGACATACGGCCATAAATAACACTTTTCAAAATAAAAGCAACACAGTTGTATTGCGCGCACGACATAGATGTTTTTTCAACTTTATTTTGTAATTTGTGATTGCGGCTGTTCACACTCACTCACAATCACGCACGCGCGTACGTCCACACGGAAGTAATACAAATAACGGCTTTCAAAACAAAAGCAGCACCGTTGTATTGCACACTCGACATAGATACTTTTTAAAATGTATTTTGTAATTTATGATTGGCCTCACGCGGGCCGGACAGGGACGCACAAAGGGCCGGATGTGGCCCGCGGGCCGCAGAATGCCCAGGTCTGCTCTAACATAAAATCTGCTTAGTGAGAAGAATGATCTTATCAGACAGAAAATAAGCAAATATCAGCCTTATTTGAGATATTTCATCTTAAATAGATTTCAGTTTTTTGCAGTGCAGTCTCAACACGCGGGATATCCCTTTAAGGGGTTAAACGACTTAGTGTAGACATGACCTGAAGCGAGTCTTGACGTAGCCCGGCCCGAAACTTATCTAAGCCGCGGCTTTTTGTTCCAGCGGAGGGAAGGCGAGGAGGAGAAGTGGAAAGATGAGAGAAGATATGAAATGTGTAACAGCAATGAGACCCCGCCCTCCTTTTTCTTCTTCCGTGTTGCTTTCCGTAGCAAAGTAACTCTTCCCTGCTGTCATTTTCCACCTGATTGTTTCCTAATTCCCCAAACCTGCTTGTTGTGTCATCACGGGCGTTGTTGATTCATGCATATTTGATTTGAAAATGCACCTCATTATATTCATTTTCTCTTTCACTTTCCTTGCCTCCTCCTGCCGCAGCATTTTCTCAAAAGGGGTAAAAACACGGGACGAGGTTCGGCTAATTGCTTGCTCTTTTTGTCGGTGGGTCTTCAGAACACACTGCTCGTAGCACAATTCGCCGTGGATAAGATGAATGCGCATCGTGCAAGCACAGACGACAGCGGAAAGGGGTGAGGGAGTTGAGGTTGTCATGGTAACACACACTGGGAGAGCTAAAAGGTAAATACTGCCATGGGGGAAATGATGAGTGTGTAGTGAGTTGACAACTACCGTATTTTCCGCACTATAAGGCGCACCTAAAAACCTCCAATTATCTCAAAAGCTGACAGTGCGCCTTATAGTCTGGTGCGCCTTATATATGGACCAATATTGAGACACAACAGGTCTCGCAAGTACGGGCTGCATAACGTAACCCCAGCCTCTACTGTAGCGTCTATTCTATGCGCCTTATAATGCGGTGCGCCTTATATATGAACACCGTTTTAAAATAGGCCATTCATTGGAGGTGTGCCTTATAATCCGGTGTGCCTTAAAGTGCGGAAAATATAGTAAATAAAATGGTAAATGGGTTATACTTGTATAGCGCTTTTCTACCTTTAAGGTACACATACACACAAATTCACACACTGATGGCGGGAGCTGCCAGGCAAGGCCCTAACCACCATCAGGAGCAAGGGTAAGGTGTCTTGCTCAAGGACATAACGGACGTGGCGAGGTTGGTAGAAAGTTAAAGTTAAAGTACCAATGATTGTCACACACACACACACTAGGTGTGGTGAATTTATTCTCTGCATTTGATAGTGAGAGTCCAGTCTATATTGGATCTAACATAATAGTGAGAGTCCAGTCCATAGTGGATCTAACATAATAGTGTGAGAGTCCAGTCCATAGTGGATCTAGCATAATAGTGTGAGAGTCCAGTCCATAGTGGATCTAACATAATAGTGTGAGAGTCCAGTCCATAGTGGATCTAACATAATAGTGTGAGAGTCCAGTCCATAGTGGATCTAACATAATAGTGTGAGAGTCCAGTCCATAGTGGATCTAGCATAATAGTGTGAGAGTCCAGTCCATAGTGGATCTAACATAATAGTGTGAGAGTCCAGTCCATAGTGGATCTAGCATAATAGTGTGAGAGTCCAGTCCATAGTGGATCTAACATAATAGTGTGAGAGTCCAGTCCATAGTGGATCTAACATAATAGTGTGAGAGTCCAGTCCATAGTGGATCTAACATAATAGTGTGAGAGTCCAGTCCATAGTGGATCTAGCATAATAGTGTGAGAGTCCAGTCCATAGTGGATCTAACATAATAGTGTGAGAGTCCAGTCCATAGTGGATCTAGCATAATAGTGTGAGAGTCCAGTCCATAGTGGATCTAACATAATAGTGGGAGAGTCCAGTCCATAGTGGATCTAATATAATAGTGGGAGAGTCCAGTCCATAGTGGATCTAACATAATAGTGGGAGAGTTCAGTCCATAGTGGATCTAACATAATAGTGAGAGTCCAGTCCATAGTGGATCTAACATAATAGTGTGAGAGTCCAGTCCATAGTGGATCTAACATAATATTGTGAGAGTCCAGTCCATAGTGGATCTAACATAATAGTGTGAGAGTACAGTCCATAGTGGATCTAACATAATAGTGTGAGAGTCTAGTCCAGGGGTCGGCAACCCGCGGCTCCGGAGCCGCATGCGGCTCCTTGACCACTCTGATGCGGCTCAGCTACATGCATGCCGACCCCCCGATTTTCCCAGGAGACTTATGGATGTCAGTGTCTCTCATAGACTACTCCCAGGGAAAAATAATCCTATTAACACTCTAATTACTATATAAAGGGCGTGCCCTAATTGCACTGCAGTAATTGTCCTCTATAGCATTTACTTACAGCATGCCAGGCCAGCCACATGTTGTATGTTGTTATTACTTACTCACACAGGAGACAGCAAAGCATAGTTACTCATCAGCCACACAGCTTACACTGACGGTAGCCGTATCAAACAACTTCAACATTGTTACGTTACAAATATGCGCCACACTGTGAACCCACACCAAAAAAGAATGAAAAACACATTTCTGGAGAACATCCCACTGTAACACAACATAAACACAACACAACCATTACCCAGAATCCCATGCAGTCCTAACTCTTCCGGTCTACATTATACACCCCGCTACCACCAAATCCCCCCACACATCAACCCCCCCCCCCCCCCCCCCCTCTTCGTGGTTGGTTGAGCGGAAGAGTTAGGGCTGCATGGGATTCTGGGTATTGGTACCGTCAGTGTAAGATGTGTGGCTGCTGAGTTAGTAGCCTTGCTGTCTCTTACGTGAGCAAGCTAAAGCTGCATTCCACTTGTGGCCGAGCAGGTACACTGATTGGGCAGACTGTAGAGGGCGCCAAATGCAGTGTCATCACGCTCTGATATTCGGGAGTCTCCCGGGAAAAATGAGAGGTTGGCAAGTGTGACGCAAGCGACATTCATCCAAAACTCGCGGGCTGCACTAACATCCAAATCCCACATTATAGTGCGTGCCGGTGCGTGTGTCTGAGACCCCTGGTTAACATAGCACAAAGCATGTAAGCTTTGTATGCGGTGTTTTTCATTTTAAATTTTAAAAACATTTTTGTGGCTCCCATTACTTTCTTTAATGTGTGAAACTAGCCAAAATGGCTCTTTGAGTGGTAAAGGTTGCCGACCCCTGGTCTAGTCCATAGTGGATCTAACATAATAGTGTGAGTCCAGTCCATAGTGGATCTAACATAATATTGTGAGAGTCCAGTCCATAGTGGATCTCACATAATATTGTGAGAGTCCAGTCCATAGTGGATCTAACATAATAGTGAGAGTCCAGTCCATAGTGGATCTAACATAATAGTGGGAGAGTCCAGTCCATAGTGGATCTAATATAATAGTGGGAGAGTCCAGTCCATAGTGGATCCATCATAATAGTGTGAGAGTCCAGTCCATAGTGGATCTAACATAATAGTGTGAGAGTCCAGTCCATAGTGGGGCCAGCAGGAGACCATCCCGAGCGGAGACGGGTCAGCAGCACAGAGATGTCCCCAACCGATGCACAGGCGAGCGGTCCACCCCGGGTCTCGACTCTGGACAACCAGCACTTCATCCATGGCCACTGGACCTGTGTCCGATGGCCATGGCCGTGGAACACACAACCTACCGATCTTAGGGCGGACACTCTAACCACTAGGCCACTGAGTAGGTTGGGGATCGAACCAGGAACCCAACCGCGCCACACCGTCCAACTGATGAAAGAAAATGTTTGATGCTGATCTTTTGATTGTTTTCTTCATTAAATATAATGTAGCTAAAGGACATGCAATGACTTCCTTTTAACATAAAACATTTCAGAGTAAAACACTCTACTGTAATAAGGGATGTTTTGTGTGATCAGGGACAAAACAAGAGCCCAGACCTTATTCTCCCATGTACTTAAGTATAAAAAGCCTGGCTGCTGCACTAAAGTCTGTCACTGCACGCCTTCATCCAAGATGCACACTTTGAACGGAGCGTTCCCTGTCAAGTTAGGGTTTAAATCACCAAAATGATTCCCGGGCACGGCCACCGCTGCTGCTCACTGCTCCCCTCACCTCCCAGGGGGTGAACAAGGGTGATGTGTCAAATGCAGAGAATAATTTCGCCACACCTAGTGTGTGTGTGACAATCATTGGTACTTTAATTAACTTCAATTTGTATTTTCGTCTGGGGGAAAAAAGGCTGTTGACGATAACAAAGAAGGAAATGATTAGTCAATGAAATGAACACTGCTAGGTAAAGAACATGCTAGAAAGGTCTTCTATTTGTGTTGTGGTTCAAGGGGAAGGTTATCGCGAAATGAAAAAAGGCACTCGCGGGTTCGGAAAAGCTAACGAGGCCACACACTAATGCACGTGTTGCTGTCGGAATGACAACAATCCATTCCACCCTCGTCTGCAGCAGCCGCGTTCAACTGAGCACGGAGTGTGGGAGACGAGCACGAGGGGAGGGAGGAGGTGGTGTGAAGAGGCATCAAAGTGGAGAGAGACGGGCCGTGGAGAGGGAAAAGGATAAGTCTAGCCTACAGGAAGAACTGTACCAGTTGGGCCACAGAGAGCGCAACTAATGGATATGGCAGCCAGGACAAGGATGACGGATGACTGTGTGTGTGCGTGTGTGTGTGTGTGTGTGTGTGTGTGTGTGTGTGTGTGTGTGTGTGTGTGTGTGTGTGTGTGTGTGTGTGTGTGTGTGTGTGTGTGTGTGTGTGTGTGCGTGCTCTGTTTACACAGTCACCTTTAGGGGACCTCTGACGGTATGGGGACCAAAAAAACAGGTCCCCTAAAGTGAAACCTTTTTAAATGATAGTCAGATCCATTCTGACGATGCCTAAGTGATTTTTAAGCTTTGGCCCATAAAACATGTGTACTGGTTAGTTTGAGTGTGAGACATTTGCACAGCAGAACTTTTTTTTATTTTTATTTTTTATTTATTTTATAAATGGTCCTCAGTAGTCACGTACAAATTTGTGTGAGTTATGCAAAATTATTGAGATTTGGTCCCGCATGAACCATACTAACTCTTTTTCCCCTGGGTGGTCCCCACAAGTCATGATCAAAAACTTGGTCCCCATTCCAAATGATAACCAGTGTGTGTGTGTGTGTGTGTGTAGTGTGTGTGTGTGTGAAGTACAGAGCACCAATAAACCTTAAAGGCACTGCCTCACATAATATCTACGGCTTTTCACACACACAAGTGAATGCAACGCATACTTGGTCAACAGCCATACAGGTCACACTGAGGGAGGCCGTATAAACAACTTTAACACTGTTACAAATATGCGCCACACTGTGAACCCACACCAAACAAGAATGACAAACACATTTCGGGAGAACATCTGCACCGTAACACAACATAAACACAACAGAACAAATACCCAGAACCCCTTGCAGCACTAACTCTTCCGGGACGCTACGATATACACCCCCCGCCCCCAACCCCACCCACCAATAATGCACTTTGTGACTTCAATAATAAATATGGCAGTGCCATGTTGCCATTTTTCTCCATAACTTGAGTTTTATTTTGGAAAACCTTGTTACATTGTTTAATGCATCCAGCGGGGCATCACAACAAAATTAGGCATTATAATGTGTTAATTCCACCACTGTATATATCGCTATCGGTTGATATCGGAATCGGTAATTAAGAGTTGGACAATATCGGAATATCGGCAAAAAAGCCATTATCGGACATCTCTAGTTCCAACACCAGAAGTGGTGATAATGAACTCAGGGGAGCGACTCCAAATGGAGTACAGTTAGCTGCTGGCCAAATAAAATACCAAAATATAGTGTCAGTCGGAGAAGTTCTGAAAGGGCTCCAGTGTTTCCCACACATTCATTTATTTGTGGCGGCCCGCCACGAAAGAATTACGTCCGCCACAAATAGGTTTTTTATTTTTATTTTTTTATTTTATTTTATTTTATTTGTATTTATTTATTTATTTTTTGTCCTGTCCAGCTTCTCAGGCAAATCATATAGTTGATGTAGATGCCCATATAGGCTGTTCAGATTTACTTTACAAAAGAGAAGTGTAGGATACTTCTCTTGTTGCCTCTGTTTCACTTTATGTTGCTGGTAAATAATATGGTTGTAGTAGTAGGCTAAAGTTAAATGATTTAGTATGCACTAATTAAAGGGGCAGAGCTTTAAGAGACATTTTAGCTTTTATATTTTATAAGATATATTTTTTGTAAGAACCACAATTAATAAATATATTTCAGTGAATGGCTTATTGTTCAAATCTGTATATAAATATGTACATAAAGTGTTGTAATTATATTGTAAAATGGATGGATGGACGTTTAAAACAAAACTGTTATTATTAATTAGTAAGTATACATTTTTTGAGCCTTTTTAGAGAAAATCATATCATTGTAGTAAATTATGCAAATTGCTCGATGATGTCATGGTGACCACGCCCATAGCCACGCCCCCACCGCCACAGGTATCTTGGCAGTTTACGGGAAACACTGGGCTCTGAAAAACATTGATTGGCATCACATACTTTTTCCACAGAAATCAAATGTTCGAAAGATCGCTAACAGACGCCTGATTATCTCTGCAGTTGAGTAAATAAATGAAATATGAAATCCTCCTAGCCTGCCGTGCTCAGTTTAGCTCAGTTTTTGTTTACTTTTGCTTTCTCCCGTCATCACCGCCGCCCTTTGCCCCTCTGGCCTATAAGAGTGCGCTAGCCAGCGCTCTCCTCACGTCCCGCAGACGGGCGCACTAATCCTCCAACGTGGGCTCGGTGTGGCGTGAAAGACTCGGCCCGTGTGCTGCTTCAGATAACGGCTGTGGCGTGCCCGTGCTGGCGACTCCGTGCCGCCCCGGGTTGAGAGGGGAGATAAAGGCGGAGGTAATTGGATAAAGGTTGACCAATTAATAAAGGCCGGGGTAACAGGCTGGCCTGAATGGGTGCAGGGATGAGTCGGAGTGTCAACATGAGGGGACAGCGTACCAGCGTGCGCCATCAGAGAGATAAGGCCTTGCGAGGCATGGCTGTCAGTCAGCCGGGAGACAGATATATTTACAAGGCGATGGCTAAGATACACTGGGAAGAAAAATCTGCACGATTTAGCAGCTGCCAGGAATTCACCGAAACAAATACATCCACTATGTATAGGACTTTATGGTATGTTGATCTGCACAAACCTTTAGACAATAATGCAGTACACTTTAGAGTATTTGCATGCTTGTTACAGTAGAGCAGTGTTTTTCAACCTTTTTTGAGCCAAGGCACATTTTTTCCCATTGAAAAAATCCCGAGGCACAACACCAGCAGAAAACATTAAAGGCCTACTGAAAGCCACTACTACCGACCACGCAGTCTGATAGTTTATATATCAATGATGAAATCTTAACATTGCAACACATGCCAATACGGCCGGGTTAACTTATAAAGTGCAATTTTAAATTTCCCGCGAAACTTCCGGCTGAAAACGTCTATGTATGATGACGTATGCGCGTGACGTCAATCGTTGAATCCAATACAAAAAAGCTCTGTTTTCATCTCATAATTCCACAGTATTCTGGACATCTGTGTTGGTGAATCTTTTGCAATTTGTTTAATGAACAATGAAGACTGCAAAGAAGAAAGCTGTAGGTGGGATCGGTGTATTAGCGGCTGGCTGCAGCAACACAACCAGGAGGACTTTGACTTGGATAGCAGACGCGCTATCCGACGCTAGCCGCCGACCGCATCTATGATCGGGTGAAGTCCTTCGTCGCTCCGTCGATCCCTGGAACGCAGGTGAGCACGGGTGTTGATGAGCAGATGAGGGCTGGCTGGCGTAGGTGGAGAGATAATGTTTTTAGCATAGCTCTGTGAGGTCCCGTTGCTAAGTTAGCTTCAATGGCGTCGTTAGCAACAGCATTGTTAAGCTTCGCCAAGCTGGAAAGCATTAACCGTGTAGTTACATGTCCACGGTTTAATAGTATTGTTGATTTTCTGTCTATCCTTCCAGTCAGGGGTTTATTTATTTTGTTTCTATCTGCATTTAAGCACGATGCTATCACGTTAGCTCCGTAGCTAAAGTGCTTCACCGATGTATTGTCGTGGAGATAAACGTCACTGTGGATGTCCATTTCGCGTTCTCGACTCTCATTTTCAAGAGGATATAGTATCCGAGGTGGTTTAAAATACAAATCCGTGATCCACAATAGAAAAAGCAGAAAGTGTGGAATCCAATGAGCCAGCTTGTATCTAAGTTACGGTCAGAGCGAAAAAAGATGTGTCCTGCAGTGCACTCTAGTCCTTCACTCTCACGTTCCTCATCCACAAATCTTTCATCCTGGCTCAAATGAATGGGGTAATCGTCGCTTTCTCGGTCCGAATCGCTCTCGCTGCTGGTGTAAACAATGGGGAAATGTGAGGAGCCCTTCAACCTGTGACGTCACGCTACTTCCGGTACAGGCAAGGCTTTTTTTATCAGCGACCAAAAGTTGCGAACTTTATCGTCGATGTTCTCAACTAAATCCTTTCAGCAAAAATATGGCAATATCGCGAAATGATCAAGTATGACACATAGAATGGATCTGCTATCCCCGTTTAAATAAAAAAAATTCATTTCAGTAGGCCTTTAAAAAATTTAACTCAGCAGCCGATATTGACAGTAAAAGGTCGTTCTCGCAATTGTTGGATATAAATTCAAACCATAGACAAGCATGCATCATAATAGCTCTTGTCTCAAAGTAGGTGTACTGTCACCACCTGTCACATCACACCCTGACTTATTTTGAGTTTTTTGCTGTTTTCCTTTGTGTAGTGTTTTACTTCTTGTCTTGCGCTCTTATTTTGTCGTTGATTGTCATGTCATGTACGGATGTACTTTGTGGACGCCGTCTGCTGCTCCACACGCTGTAAGTCTTTGCTGTCGTCCAGCATTACGTTTTTGTTTACTTTGCAGCCAGTTCAGTTTTAGTTTTGTTTTGCAAAGCCTTCCCTAAGCTCCGATGCCTTTTCTTAGCAGCACTCGCCTTTTGTTTATTTTTGGTTTAAGCGTCAGGCACCTTTTTACCTGCACCCTGCCTCCCGCTGTCGTCTGCATATTGTTAAAGTTGTTGTTAAAGTAAGTTAAAGTACCAATGATTGTCACACACACACTAGGTGTGGTGAAATTATTCTCTGCATTTGACCCATCACCCTTGATCACCCCCTGGGAGGTGAGGGGAGCAGTGAGCAGCAGCGGTGGCCGCGCCCGGGAGTCATTTATGGTGATTCAACCCCCAACTCCAACCCTTGATGCTGAGTGCCAAGCAGGGAGGTAATGGCTCCCATTTTATAGTCTTTTGGTATGAACTCACGACCTACCCAACACTCTAACCACTAGGCCACTGAGTAGGTAGACAAACCATGTTCCCAACATCCACAAAGCAATTAGCTACCGGCTGCCACCTACTGATACGGAAGAGTATTACACGGTTACTCTGCCGAGCTCTAGACAGCACCGACACCTTATTTGCGGATTATAATTACTGGTTTGCAAAAAATACTTTTAACTAGAGATGTCCGAATAATATCGGGCTGCCGATATTATTGGCCGATAAATGCTTTAAAATGTAATATCGGAAATTATCGGTATCGGTTTTAAAAAAGTAAAATGTATGACTTTTTAAAACGCCACTGTGTACACGGATGTAGGGATAAGTACAGAGCGCCAATAAACCTTAAAGGCACTGCCTTTGCGTGCCGGCCCAATCACATAATATCTACGGCTTTTCACACACACAAGTGAATGCAACACATACTTGGTCAACAGCCATACAGGTCACACTGAGGGTGACCGTATAAACAACTTTAACACTGTTACAAATATGTGCCACACTGTGAACCCACACCAAACAAGAATGACAAACACATTTCGGGAGAACAGCCGCACCGTAACACAACATAAACACAACAGAACAAATACCCAGAACCCCTTGCAGCATTAACCTCAACCTCCTCATGCTCTCTCAGGGAGAGCATGTCCCAAATTCCAAGCTGCTGTTTTGAGGCATGTTAAAAAAAAATAATGCACTTTGTGACTTCAATAATAAATATGGCAGTGCCATGTTGGCTTTTTTTCCATAACTTGAGTTGATTTATTTTGGAAAACCTTGTTACATTGTTTAATGCATCCAGCGGGGCATCACAACAAAATTAGGCATAACAATGTGTAAATTCCACGACTGTCTATGTCGGTATCGGTTGATATCGGAATCGGTATTTAAGAGTTGGACAATATCGGCAAAAAAGCCATTATCGGACATCTATACTTTTAACCCAATTAGGTCGTAAATGACATCATCTCCCACAGTGTTTGAAAAACACTGCAGTAGAGTATTTCCAAATTAATTGTACAACGTTTCAGTATTTTCACAGTAAAGTTGTGCTTTCTACGTATTATAACCATCATCATTTAGGTTATCTACAGTTTCTTGGTTTGCAGGAATTAACTGCATTCACTACTGTGATAAATTATCTGTGGATTCACGCTGTTTTACTGTTGCTTAGGGGTGTAAGGGTACACAAAAATGTCGGTTCGGTACGTACCTCGGTTCAGAGGTCACGGTTCGGTTCATTCAACAACAAAATATAAACTTTTGGGTTATTTATTTACCAAATTTGCAAAATCTTCCACCAAAAATATTTTTCTTAGTGGAATATTTGATGTGAAGTAATGGGAACCTTGGATAGGTCAATAATTCATAATAACATTGATTTTGATTCAATATTATGTTTTGAGCAATGACAGTTTGAAAGAAAAAAAAAACAGCTTTGTTTTATTAGTCGACATTGCAACTTTTTCTAAATTACATTTAACCTTTAAGCTTTTTTATTTCACTTTTGTTATGTTTTTGTTTATTTGAATAGTATTTTTAGAATGTGCCGTGGGCCTTTAAAACATTAACACTTTTGACACCCCTGCTATAGATAATAAAAAATTAAATGTGATAAATCTATGGATAAAAAGCAGAGCCTGGCGACGCATGCGCGTTTATCAGTGTTTCCCACACATTCATTTATTTGTGGCGGCCCGCCACGAAAGAATTACGTCCGCCACAAATACAAAAAAAATTATATATATATATATATATATATATATATATATATATATATATATATATATTTTTTTTTTTTTTTTTTTTTTTTTTGGTCCTTTCCAGCTTCTCAGGCAAATCATATAGTTGATGTAGATGCCCATATAGGCTGTTCAGATTTCCTTTACAAAAGAGAAGTGTAGGATACTTCTCTTGTTGCCTTATTTGTGTTTGACCACTACTGTTTTCTGTTTATTTGTTACTGACTGTGGCAGGACACCTCTGCCTCTGTTTCACTTTATGTTGCTGGTAAATAATATGGTTGTAGTAGTAGGCTAAAGTTAAATTATTTAGTATGCACTAACTAAAGGGGCAGAGCTTTAAGAGACATTTTAGCTTTTATATTTTATAAGATATATTTTTTGTAAGAACCACAATTAATACATATATTTCAGTGAATAACTTATTGTTGAAATCTGTATATAAATATGTACATAAAGTGCATTTAAGAAACTTCACCCTGACAGCTCCGCAAAAGAGGACATGTCCGGTGAAAAGAGGACGTATGGTCAGTCTATCGTAGCTTGTTAACTGCTAGCATGCCGTGTGTTGTGCCTCGGTGTGTATTGTTTACACAACGTGCGTTACGCTACTTAATATGTCCGTGTGGAAACTCGTTCGGTACACCTCCGAACCGAACCGGAACCCCCGTACTGAAACGGTTCAACACAAATACACGTACCGTTACACCCCTACTGTTGCTATTTTACAATTGCTTGCCACAAATTGTACGGTCATGTTTTTACAATGTGTGAATTGGGATGCATTATATCCTGGAGAAAAAAAAAAGTCTTTATGTACATTGTTAATATCTCTGCATACATTAGAGCAGTTGTTTCACAATTGTTATGCTCGCCATGTCGCCCGCCCAAGCGAGCATTCACCACCACTCTTATTAGCTCTTATGCTAATGAAGCATTTGGTTGTGTAAAAAACCCCAGCAATATTTGCATGGACGTTCATTCATTCATTCATTCATCCCCCAGCCTGTTTATGGCAGCCAGCAAAGTATCAGTGCACACTACACCAGGCAGATATCCTGCAGCATGTACACACACCCCAGGCTAAAAGGAAGGAGGGCTGAGGTGTGCATCGGCAAACAACGTGTGCTAATAAACCCACCTATTGAATTATAGAAGCGGGAAAAGATCAAGAGGTGATCCCCATGGGATCAGACACGACGTGTTGCCACATCAAGAGGAAATGTGACGCTTGTGATGCCGAACAAATGACTTCCACACACCGATACGGAGAGACGATCGTCCGAGCGAAACTCACCTCCGAGACGTTGACGCGGCCCTCTTGGAAGGAGCAGTCGTTGGCGTTCTGGGTGCACATGTGGCGGTACTTGCACCAGTAGCACGGGAAGGAGCCGTTGACGCAGGAGAGGCAGCTGGAAGACAGAAGAAGGTTGGACGTTCAGACATGTGAGCATCCTCTCAGGGGGGGAAAAGAAGAAAACTGACAAATATTTTGATCAGCACAAAGTGCTGCCATGCGAGCCCCGAAAGGAAATTCTGAAAATCAAGACTATGCTCCCTGAACAAGAATAGACTGTCGAGTTTCAGATGAAAGTTCTCTTTTTCTGGCCATTTTGAGCGTTTAATTGACCCCACAAATGTGATGCTCCAGAAACTCAATCTGCTCAAAGGAAGGTCAGTTTTGTAGCTTCTGTAACGAGCTAAACTGTTTTCAGATGTGTGAACATGATTGCACAAGGGTTTTCTAATCATCAATTAGCCTTCTGAGCCAATGAGCAAACACATTGTACCATTAGAACACTGGAGTGATAGTTGCTGGAAATGGGCCTCTATACACCTATGTAGATATTGCACCAAAAACTAGACATTTGCAGCTAGAATAGTCATTTACCACATTAGCAATGTATAGAGCAGACCTGGGCATTCTGCGGCCCGTGGGCCACATCCGGCCCTTTGTACGTCCCTGTCCGGCCCGCGTGAGGCCAATCATAAATTACAAAATAAATTAAAAAATGTATCTATGTCGAGTGTGCAATACAACGGTGCTGCTTTTGTTTTGAAAAGTGTTATTTGTATTACTTCCGTGTGGACGTATGCGCGTGCATGATTGTGAGTGAATGTGAACAGCTGCAATCACAAATTACAAAATAAAGTTGAAAAAACATCTATGTCGTGCACCCAATACAACTGTGCTGCTTTTATTTTGAAAAGTGTTATTTATGGGCGTATGTCCGTGTGTAGCCTGTGAGTGAAGGTGCACAGCGACAAGTGACGCACGGTTTACACCCGAGACGCTAAAAAGAGAAAAGTTGATGAGGAATGGCGTGTTTTCAACAAGACATGGACTGCCAAGCAACGTTCCCTCTAAGGTGCGCGCCTGCGCAATTGCGCACTGCTCAAGCGTCCTCTGCGCACAGCAAATATATGCCGCGCACCAATTCAAATCCCATCTGAATTCTAAACAAAATAAACACATTTATTCTGTGTAATTTTGCAATGCAACTCTGAGTGACAGTGACAACAAGCGGCCCTAACGGTGTTCGTCCAAAATTAATTGCCCACCCCTGGTATAGAGTGTATTTCTTTAAAGTTAAGACTAGTTTAAAGTTATCTTCATTGAAAAGTACAGTGCTTTTCCTTCAAAAATAAGGACATTTCAATGTGACCCCAAACTTTTGAACGGTAGTGTATATATATACTGTAATTTCCGGACTATAAGCCGCTACTTTTTCCCCTCGTTCTGGTCCCTGCGGCTTATACAAGGGTGCGGCTTATTTACGGCCTGTTCTTCTCCGACACCGACGAAGAGGATTTCGGTGGTTTTAGTACGCAGGAGGAAGACGATGACACAATGATTAAAAACTGACTTTTCATATACCGGTAGGCTGGTTATTTTGATAACGTACAGGCGAGCACTTTGTATTACTTTGCACCGTTGTATTATTTGTACTCTGCACGAATGCTGTTCGCCATGTCAAAGATGTGAAAGTTTGATTGAATGATTGAAAGATTTATTGTTAATAAATGGGACGCTTTGCGTTCCTAAACAGTCATCTCTGTCCCGACAATCCCCTCCGTGGTAGCAGGAACCCCTATATACTACGCTAATTACACATCAAAACCCTGCGGCTTATAGTCGGGTGCGGCTTATATATGGAGCAATCTGTATTTTCCCCTAAATTTAACTGGTGCGGCTTATAGTCGGGTGCGGCTTATATATGGAGCAATCTGTATTTTCCCCTAAATTTAACTGGTGCGATTTATAGTCAGGTGCGGCTTATAGTCCGGAAATTACGGTATATGGTAACAATATATGGTAACACTTTAGTATGGGGAACATATTCACCATTAATTAGTTGCTTATTAACATGCAAATTAGTAACATATTGGCTCTTAATTAGTCAATAAGTACTTATCAATGCCTTATTCTGCATGGCCTTATTATACATGGGGAACATATTCACCATTACTAACCCTAAACCTCTAATCCCAACCCTAACCCTAACCCTTTGCTTTATACCTAACCGTAACCCTAACCCTAACCCCAACCCCAACCCTCTAATCCTAGCCCTAACCCTCTAACCCAGTGGGGCCCAACCTTTTTGTACTTGCGGACCGGTCAATGCTTGAAAATGTGTCCCACGGACACAAAAAATAATTGTTGTTTTTTTTTGTCATAAAGAAATACAATCATGTGTGCTTACGGACTGTATCCCTGCAGACTGTATTGATTTATATTGATATATAATGTATATATTGTGTTTTTTATGTTGATTTAATTAAAAAAATATAAAACAATTAACTTCTTGTGCGGCCGCGGCCCGGTGCCAATCGGTCCAAGGACCGGTACCGGGCCACGGCCTGGTGGTTGGGGACCACTGCTCTAACCCTAACCCAATAACTCAAAATTAAGTTTTTGTTACTTAGAATATGTTCCCCATACTAAAGTGTTACCATATATATTTATATAAAAATTGATGGATGATACACGTATATATATATATATATATATATATATATATATATATATATATATATATATATATATATATATATATATATATATATATATATATACACACTACCGTTCAAAAGTTTGGGGTCACATTGAAATGTCCTTATTTTTGAAGGAAAAGCACTGTACTTTTCAATGAAGATAACTTTAAACTAGTCTTAACTTTAAAGAAATACACTCTATACATTGCTAATGTGGTAAATGACTATTCTAGCTGCAAATGTCTGGTTTTTGGTGCAATATCTACATAGGTGTATAGAGGCCCATTTCCAGCAACTATCACTCCAGTGTTCTAATGGTACAATGTGTTTGCTCATTGGCTCAGAAGGCTAATTGATGATTAGAAAACCCTTGTGCAATCATGTTCA
>NC_084731.1:15199413-15216913 GCF_033978785.1 Entelurus aequoreus | reverse complement strand
TACTAATTTGCATGTTAATAAGCAACTAATTAATGGTGAATATGTTCCCCATACTAAAGTGTTACCATGTTTTTTTTTACTGGTGCACAAAATGAAGCGTGCATGAACATCACCTTGTTCAAACAACAAAACCAACACAGTGCATAAACTCACAACAAATTACACACCTGCAAACCAGTCAGCTGTTGCCATATCCGTAATATGCTGATAGGGAGAAGTTTGTATTTACACGATGAGTCGGGTGTGTTTTGACCTCCGCCGAACCCCTGAGCCCGAATCACCAAACCCTTAGGGTTCGATCGAACCCAGGTTAAGAACCACTGGTCTAGGTTCATTGTCTACTTCATTGTGCTTTTGAAACTGCAACTCCAGGCAACTACAACCCTAGACTAACACTCTCCCCCCACCACATCCCACCTCCCCAGATTGTAAATAATCAAATGTAAATAATCAAATGTATATACTTGTTCTTATGTTTTCTGAACTCACTATGTTCACTGCTCACTGTACATATCCTACCAAGTCAGACCTACACTGTTACAATGTCCATTTCTCTGATGATATAATTGTTGATGACTGAAGTATGATCAACCCAACCTAACACCCCCGCCCCAAACCTCTCCACATCCCACCCCCTCTATTGTAAATAATTTAATGTATATACTCTGATGATTAACTTGTGTGATTAAAGATTAAGATTAAAGTACCAATGATTGTCACACACACACTAGATGTGGTGAAATTTGTCCTCTGCATTTGACCCATCCCCTTGGGGAGCAGTGGGCAGCAGTGGGCAGCAGTGGGCAGCAGTGGGCAGCAGCGGCGCCGCGCCCGAGAATCATTTTGGTGATTTAACCCCCAACTCCAACCCTTTGATGCTGAGTGCCAAGCAGGGAGGTTATGGGTCCCATTTTTATAGTCTTTGGTATGACTCGGCTGGGATTTGAACTCCAACCTACCGATCTCAGGGCGGACACTCTAACCACTAGATGACTGTATTATGCTGATAGTATATATTTGTACCATGAATTGATTAACGTGGACCCCGACTTAAACAAGTTGGAAAACTTATTGGGTTAGTGGTCAATTGTACGGAATATGTACTGTACTGTGCAATTTATTTTTCGGAGTATAAGTCGCTCCGGAGTATAGGTCGCACCGGCCGAAAATGCATAATAAAGAAGAAGAAAAAACATATATAAGTCGCACTGGAGTATAAGTTGCATTTTTTGGGGAAATGTATTTGATAAAAAGCCAACACCAAGAATAGACATTTGAAAGGCAATTTAAAATGTCTAAAGAATAGTGAACAACAGGCTGAATAAGTGTACGTTATATGAGGCATAAATAACCAACTGAGAACGTGCCTGGTATGTTAACGTAACATATTATGGTAAGAGTCATTCAAATAACTATAACATATAGAACATGCTATACGTTTACCAAACAATCTGTCACTCCTAATCGCTAAATCCCATGAAATCTTATACGTCTAGTCTCTTACGTGAATGATCTAAATAATATTATTTGATATTTTACGCTAATGTGTTAATAATTTCACACATAAGTCGCTCCTGAGTATAAGTCGCACCCCCGGCCAAACTATGAAAAAAACTGCGACTTATACTCCGAAAAATACGGTATATAGTGTTAGAAAAATCCCACAATTTCCCCAAGATTTATTTGGTTTTGTTTCAGTTACATTATGTTTGGTTATACATGAATTTCCCCCATTGTATTTGGTCATTAAACGCACCATAGTTATATTTTGGGGGACGTGTGCAACCTCCTGAACACGAACAAAAGTAAGTTAACAAGCTTTCTCACTGGGGAAGTAGCTGAAGACTTTTGACAGATGTCTACTCAGGATAATAGGGAGACTTGGAAAGGAAGTGCAAAAATGACCGCAGCAACACCTAAAAAAGGTTCTGTTGCTTCAGTGCGTCATTTCAGAATAAAGTTCAGAGGAAGTTTACAGAACCTTTCGTAATGGCATTGAAGACAGTGATAATCCCGTCCAAGACCAATGTCAGAAAGTCCGAATGAAGCTAAAACCAGTCTATGCTTGTCACCCCCCACTAGGGTTGTACGGTATACCGGTACTTGTATAGTACCTCGATATATAATAAATCATTTTCAGTACTATACCACTTCTGAAACGTGTTGGTCCCATTTTAACAGAAGTGTAGATAGAACATGTTAAAAGAGAAAGTAAGCAGATATTAACAGTAAATGAACAAGTAGATTAATAATCCAGTGTTTCCCACACATTCATTTATTTGTGGCGGCCCGCCACGAAAGAATTACGTCCAACACAATTTTTTTTTTTTTTTGGGGGGGTTTGTTTTGTTTTTGTCCTGTCCAGCTTCTCAGGCAAATCATATAGTTGATGTAGATGCCCATATAGGCTGTTCAGATTTACTTTACAAAAGAGAAGTGTAGGATACTTCTCTTGTTGCCTTATTTGTATTTGACCACTACTGTTTTCTGTGTATTTGTTACTGACTGACTCTGCCTCTGTTTCACTTTATGTTGCTGGTAAATAATATGGTTGTAGTAGTAGGCTAAAGTTAAATGTTTTAGTATGCACTAATTAAAGGGGCAGAGCTTTAAGAGACATTTTAGCTTTTATATTTTATAAGATGTATTTTTTGTAAGAACCACAATTAATAAATATATTTCAGTGAATAACTTATTGTTCAAATCTGTATATAAATATGTACATAAAGTGTTGTAATTATATTGTAAAATGGATGGATGGATGGACGTTTAAAACAAAACTGTTATTATTAATTAGTAAGTATACATTTTTTGAGCCTTTTTAGAGAAAATTATATCATTGTAGTAAATTATGCAAATTGGTCGATGATGTCATGGTGACCACGCCCATAGCCACAGGTATCTTGGCAGTTTATGGGAAACACTGCATCCTTTTGCTGAAATCAAATCAACCTCGTCCGTGTGGAAGAAACTGAAATAACGAGCAAAATGTCAGCAGGTTGCCGATGCCGACTTTGTCTGACTTTTGTGAAATAGGAGATGTGTCATTGTGGGTACCACCCAAGGCCAGCAGGGGGTCCTGTTTGAGATGTGTCATTATGGGTAGCATCCAAGGCCAGCCGGGGTCTTGTTTGACAACCCCCTACTGCTCCTTCTTTAGTCCCTTCAAGTGACCCGGGTCCTCTGTTTTAGGATATGAAAGCTCGCTTTCAAAATACGTCCTAAAACCGAGCGAGACACGTTGGTAAATATTATGGATCGTTCTTTCTGACCCCCCCCCCCCCCCCAAGTGTGGCCTTACTTTCTTTACCCTTTCAAAGGCCATGGGCTATTATCACTGGCAGGCTGTGGTAAGCAGCAGACGGGCGCCGTGCTCATAATTCCAATTCCTATTCAGATGCTAATTTGGCAACGCGGTCTCTGGAGTGATGGTATTATTTCAGGCCCCCGAATAAGAAAAAGCTGCGAGTGTTGAATCCTTCTTCCACCCCTCGGTCAGTTTGGAGTGTTCGACACAAGCCACTGACCTATTTGACCGCACTGCCGCCATTAAAATACGTTTTTGCGCCGCAGAACTGCATATTTCTCATTTCTAGTCAAATACCCAAGTTAAAGTACCACTGATAGTCACACACACACACACACACTAGGTGTGGTGAAATTACCCTCTGCATTTGACCCATCCCTTTGTTCCGGTGGCCCAATTCCAACCTTGTATCTTTGTCCATGACATCACATGGACAAAGATAAGACCTTCTGTGGTCAGAGGAAACAAAAATGGAGCTGTTTGGCCACAATACCCAGCAATATGTTTGGAGGAGAAAAGGTGAGGCCTTTAATTCCAGGAACACCACACCTACCGTCAAGCATGGTGGTGGTAGTATTATGCTCTGGGCCTGTTTTGCTGCCAATGGAACAGAGAGGGGCGAAACTATAAAATCAGTGCCTATGAGAGTTCACCGTGGTTATGGCTTTAAGGTTGCATCCATCCATTTTCTACCACTTGTCCTTTTATGAAGTTTATTTTCGACTACGTCTGGGGGGAAAAAAATTGCAACGACGTTCATTTTCAAGATATATATTTTACAGGGTGCAATAGCGGAAGACAAATAATGATACTTTTGGAGAGGGCGGGGCGTAGTTTCATTTGTAATCTGGGAACAGCTCCACTAACATATTGCACACACAAATTAAAAAAACAAGTTATAAATATACACTACCGTTCAAAAGTTTGGGGTCACCCAAACAATTTTGTGGAATAGCCTTCATTTGTAAGAACAAGAATAGACTGTCGAGTTTCAGATGAAAGTTCTCTTTTTCTGGCCATTTTGAGCGTTTAATTGACCCCACAAATGTGATGCTCCAGAAACTCAATCTGCTCAAAGGAAGGTCACTTTTGTAGCTTCTGTAACGAGCTAAACTGTTTCCAGATGTGTGAACATGATTGCACAAGGGTTTTCTAATCATCAATTAGCCTTCTGAGCCAATGAGCAAACACATTGTACCATTAGAACACTGGAGTGATAGTTGCTGGAAATGGGCCTCTATACACCTATGTAGATATTGCACCAAAAACCAGACATTTGCAGCTAGAATAGTCATTTACCACATTAGCAATGTATAGAGTGTATTTCTTTAAAGTTAAGACTCGTTTAAAGTTATCTTCATTGAAAAGTACAGTGCTTTTCCTTCAAAAATAAGGACATTTCAATGTGACCCCAAACTTTTCAACGGTAGTGTAACTGTGGAGCAAAATTGACGCATAATTTGAATCTAAGCATATCCGATTCAAATTATCTAGACCAGTGGTACGCAGGCTCCATCTAATGGTAGGTCAAAGAATCACTTGATTAAATTACAGTGTTTTATTTTCCGATATTCAAACACAGTGTTACTGTTCAAACTGTGTGTAATGTTACAGTGGCCCAATATATTAAAATACACAGTACTTGTTAAAAAAAAACCTTGTTTTTAATGCATACGTATGCCTACACTGCAAAAACTGAAATCTAAGTAAGATTAAATATCTCAAAAAAGGGTGATATTTGCTTATTTTCTGTCTGATAAGATCATTCTTCTCACTAAGCAGATTTTATGCTAGAGTGTTTTACTTGTTTTAAGTGTTTTGGTCCTAAATGATCTCAGTAAGATATTACAGCTTGTTGCTGAGATTTGATGACCTATATTGAGTAAAACATGCTTGAAACTAGAATATCAAGTGTTGCAAACCTGTGTCATCAACACCAGTGTTTCCCACACATTCATTTATTTGTTGCGGCCCGCCACGAAAGAATTAAGGCCGCCACAAATAGATTTTTTTAAAATATATTTTTTATTTTTATTTATTTTTATTTTTTTGGTCCTGTCCAGCTTCTCAGGAAAATCATATAGTTGATGTAGATGCCCATATGGGCTGTTCGGATTTACTTTACAAAAGAGAAGTGTAGGATCAAGATTTTTGGAGCTCTTTGTTCAGTGGATCAGATGTTTGATGAAGCTTTGTGTCTATCTACCACCACTACTGTTTTCTGTTTATTTGTTACTGACTGTGGCAGGACACCTCTGCCTCTGTTTCACTTTATGTTGCTGGTAAATAATATGGTTGTAGTAGTAGGCTAAAGTTAAATTATTTAGTATGCACTAATTAAAGCGGCAGAGCTTTAAGAGACATTTTAGCTTTTATATTTTTATAAGATATCATTTTTGTAAGAACCACAATTAATAAATATATTTCAGTGAATAACTTATTGTTCAAATCTGTATATAAATATGTACATAAAGTGTTGTAATTATATTGTAAAATGGATGGATGGATGGACGTTTAAAACAAAACTGTTATTATTAATTAGTAAGTATAAATTTTTTGAGCCTTTTTAGAGAAAATCATATCATTGTAGTCAATTATGCAAATTACTTGATGATGTCATGGTGACCACGCCCATAGCCACGCCCCCACCGCCACAGGTATCTTGGCAGTTTATGGGAAACACTGAACACTCACAAGTACAAAACTACTTTTTTAAAGTAATCATTTCTTATTTCAAGCATGAAAAAAAAATCATGACTTTGACACAATTGTGTCTCATAATTAAAACAGATGACAGCCAAATGGACTTTGCTGTTTTATTTTCAATGAAACAATAAAAAATACGGTACTCGTATAGTAGTACAGTTGGCACAGTACAGCAAACTGACTATTTAAACATTTAACATGTGACATTTCTAACATTTTTGAACAGAAATAGTTCATGCACATTCAGATGAATTCTTCACAATTACAATTCAAAATGTTTTGGCCGCGCTGTATATATGCGCACTAATCGACTGAAAGAGCACGCACTTGGCGCGATGATGTCATGTTATCCATGGAAAAATGCATTTTTAGACAATATGATTTGCCTGAGCGGCTAGGAGACCCCGAGAGTAACAAGCAGTTGTTGCCTTTCCATTAAGAACAATAAATTAGTTTTTAGTATAAGTTTGCTGATTTCAAGAAATGTAATGCCGAGCGCATATCATTATGTCAAGATAATGGCACTAGCATTTACTTCATTTAAGAATATTTTTCAACATATTGAGCAAAAAGGTCTCTTTTTTTTTTTTTCTACCAAGAAAAGTGCACTTGTTATTAGTGAGAATATTCTTATTTTAAGGTATTTTTGGGTTCATTGAGGTTAGCTAATTTTACTTGTTTTTGGAAAGTCTTGACAAGCCAAATTTTCTTGTTCTATTGGCAGATAATTTTGCTTCGTTCAAATAAAATACCCCTTATTTTTGTATTTTTTTTCTTGTTTTTGAACACTGACTTTTTGCAGTGTACTACGCTACTGTATTTTGATTAGTCGTTAGGGCGGTACTTGGAGAGCCGAGAGTTGTCTGAGGTGTGAAAACAATTTGAGAACCACTGATCTGGACCGCAAGTGTTTCAAACATAGATTAAAATCGTCAAAGGTCCCCTTTAAAAAAATATTCCAGCAAATGACTCGTAACAGAATCCTAAACCCACAATTTGATTGTGTACTACTCTAATGAAACAAAAGAGGTGCATCGTTCTAGTTCAACCTGCAATTAATTGCCAGTTAATCTCCCAATCTTAATAAAAAGGATGAGGAAAAACCTTATGGACATATTTAATTACGGCCGTGGATGAATTCAGATTTCAATCTCAGCAAGGCCTTAAAGTGAAACAGCGGGGATTGTAATGAGATGAATGGCATGATGACATCGTTGATGAACTACAATGTAATCAGTTGTGTAAACAAGCAGGAGGGGTGTGGCGTTTGCTGATAATACATTATTAAAAAGGTTTATGCATCAACTATTAGGGCTGGACAAATAATCACATTTTGATTTACATTTCAATTATGGCTTCTCACGATTACGAAAACACAACAATAGAAAAAAAAAACGGGCATGCAAATTCTGGAGCTGGTGAAGCAGATGAGGAGGGGATGAGTGAAAAAGAAAAGCATGTCTATGAGAAGTCTGGGATCTCACCATGCCTGCTACTTGTTATGTGACATCACTAGTATGCCTGATCAATAATCAATGAACTCCACAAAAGAGTAAGTTATGTTACAGAGTCACACGGTCGGCCAATACAACAAAATCCGCTAATCAACGCAAAATAATACCAGGCAAATTGACATAAATGTAAGTGAAATGTTGTCGTTGTGAGGAGAAGGAACAATTTGTTTGGGAAAATACTGTGTCGGATAGCGCTCGTTTATCCCGACACACTCAAACGCCCCGTCCTGACAAACGACGTGAATGTGGAGACGCTCACTGGAAACTAGTCGCTCACAAACAAGGACGGGGCGAGGGTCACCACTTTGTCAACAAATGCCTGAGCAAATTGTTTAAGAACAACATTTCTCAACCAGCTATTGCAAGGAATTTAGGGATTTCACCGTCTACGCCCCGTAATATCATCAAAAGGTTCAGAGAATCTGGAGAAATCCCTGCACGTAAGCCATGATATTACAGACCTCGGATCCCTCAGGCGGCACTGCATCAAAAAGCCACATCAGTGTGTAAAGGATATCACCACATGGGCTCAGGAACACTTCAGAAAACCACTGTCAGTAACTACAGTTGGTCGCTACATCTGTAAGTGCAAGTTAAAACTCTACTAAGCAAAGCCAAAGCCATTTATCAACAACACCCAGAAACGTTTCGCTGGGCCCGAGCTCATCTAAGATGGACTGATGCAAAGTGGAAAAGTGTTTAGTGGTCTGATGAGTCCACATTTCAAATTGTTTTTGGAAACTGTGGACCAAAGAGGAAAAGAACCATCCGGATTGTTCTAGGCGCATAGTGTGAAAGCCAGCATGTGTGATGGTATGGGGGTGTATTAGTGCCCAAGACATGGGTAACTTACACATCTGTGAAGGCGCCATTAATGCTGAAAGGTACATACAGGTTTTGGAGCAACATATGTTGCCATCCAAGCAACGTTACCATGGACGCCCCTGCTTATTTCAGCAAGACAATGCCAAGCCACGTGTTACATCAACGTAGCTTCATAGTAAAAGAGTGCGGGTACTAGACTGGCCTGCCTGTAGTCCAGACCTGTCTCCCATTGAAAATGTGTGGCGCATTATGAAGCCTAAAATACCACAACGGAGACCCCCGGACTGTTGAACAACTTAAGCTGTACATCAGGGGTCCCTAAACTACGGCCCGCGGGCCGGACTCGGCCCCCCAGCATCCAAAATCCGGCCCACGGGAAGTCCCAAGTTAAAAAAAAAAGTGTTTTAATTTTTTAATTTTTTTATCTTATTTTTTTTTCTTTCTAATCCATTTTATACTGCTTGTTACTCTCTGTGTCTCCTACCTGCTCAGGCAAATCATAGTGTCTAAAAATGAATTTTCCCATCTATAATGTGACAATGTTAAATGTTGATGAACATCAATGTTAATTGATGTTAAATAACTCGCTGGAATATAAAGACAATGTATGTATATATATATATATATATATATATATATATATATATATATATATATATATATATATATATATATATATATATATATATACACTACCGTTCAAAAGTTTGGGGTCACATTGAAATGTCCTTATTTTTGAAGGAAAAGCACTGTACTTTTCCATGAAGATAACTTTAAACTAGTCTTAACTTTAAAGAAATACACTCTATACATTGCTAATGTGGTAAATGACTATTCTAGCTGCAAATGTCTGGTTTTTGGTGTAATATCTACATAGGTGTATAGAGGCCCATTTCCAGCAACTATCACTCCAGTGTTCTAATGGTACAATGTGTTTGCTCATTGGCTCAGAAGGCTAATTGATGATTAGAAAACCCTTGTGCAATCATGTTCACACATCTGAAAACAGTTTAGCTCATTACAGAAGCTACAAAACTGACCTTCCTTTGAGCAGATTGAGTTTCTGGAGCATCACATTTGTGGGGTCAATTAAACGCTCAAAATGGCCAGAAAAAGAGAACTTTCATCTGAAACTCGACAGTCTATTCTTGTTCTTAGAAATGAAGGCTATTCCACACAATTCTTTGGGTGACCCCAAACTTTTAAACGGTAGTGTGTATATATATATATATATATATATATATATATATATATATATATATATATATATATATATATATATATATATATATAAATATATATATATATATATATATATATATATATATATATATATATATATATATATATATATATATATATATATATATATATATATATATATATATATATATATATATATATATATATATATATATATATATATATATATATATATATATATATATATATATATATATATATATATATATATATATATATATATATATATATATATATTAGGGCTGCAACTAACGATTAATTTGATAATCGATTAATCTGTCAATTATTACTTCGATTAATCGATTAATAATTGGATAAAAGAGACAAACTACATTTCTATCCGTTCCAGTATTTTATTGAAAAAACCCAGCATACTGGCACCATACTTAATTGTATTATTGTTTTTCAGCTGTTTGTAAATGTTGCAGTTTATAAATAAAGGTTTATTTAAAAAATAAAATAAAAGTTAAAAAAAAAAAGTATAAACTTTTTTTTTTTTTAAACTCTGCGCATGCGCATAGCATAGATCCAACGAATCAATGACTAAATTAATCTGCAACTATTTTAATAATCGATTTAATCGATTAGTTGTTGCAGCCCTTATATATATATATATATATATATATATATATATATATATATATATATATATATATATATATATATATATATATATATATATATACAGCCCGGCCCCCGGCCACATTTTTTTAAACCAATGCGGCCCCCAAGTCAAAAAGTTTGGGGACCCCTGCTGTACATCAAGCAAGAATGGGAAATAATTCCAATTCAAAAATGTGTCTCCTCAGTTCCCAAACCTTTACTGAGTGTTATTAAAAGGAAAGGCCATGTAACACAGTGGTAAAAACGCCCCGGTGACAACTTTTTTGCAATGTGTTGCTGCCATTAAATTCTAAGTTCATGATTATTTGCTAAAATAAATTAAGATTCTCAGTGTGAACATGAAATATCTTGTCTTTGCAGTCTATTCAATTGAATATAAGTTGAAAAGGATTTGCAAATCATTGTATTCTGTTTGTATTTACCATTTATCCAACGTGCCAACTTCACTGCTTTTGGGTTGCGTACATAATAAACCACATTATGTTAGTGCATCAGTTGAGGAAACTACATAAAAAATATCCTGTAATTTGATTCTGATATTTTTCCATCTTGATAGATTAGAAATGAACACCAATGAGAGCATTTTAAAAGTCTGCCAGACTCAACTCCACCTGTGTGACTGATCAACATGATCACATCATGTATTCACAAAGTAAAAATAACAACACATTAAGATAGACTACTATTAACTGCAACATGTACGCGTACCAAAACAGCAACATTATGATTTGTATCTCAGGGCATTCAATCATCACAACAGGACAGTTTAGTTTGTCTTCCAAGACCAAACAAACTGTCCTGTTGTGATGATTGAATGCCCGGAGGTGACAATGACTTGATGGATGACAACATTCATAGACATTATGATTTGTACATTTTCAGAATGTGCTTGCTCTATTTTTTAAACAAGGAAAACAATCTGAAGTTGTCTTTATTTTTAAGTTATCACGCCATGATTTGATCATTCCAGCCCACTTGGGAATAGATTTGTCCCCACGAGCTAAAACGAGTGTGACACCCCCGGTCCAGCCCTATGATGTTAGAATAATTATGTGTAAGTTATCACACAGCTCTCATGCTTAAAGGCCGTTGCTATAGTTATCATCAATTGTGCTGAAGTTGTACTTTTCTATTGTAGTAGAATTTCTGACCTTTGAGCTATATTTCGCGTCTATTAAGAATGTCTGCTCATTTCATTTCTCTTCTATTCTATACCATTGAAGGACCAGATGTAGGACAAAGTTGAATATGGAGTCGCTCTGACCATTCTACAAAATGTTTTGATTGTCTAAGCATGACTAAGGGATTCAAGGATGTTGCAAAACAAACATGTCGAAAACAACGGGACCTTGGGGCATGGGGAAACAGATAAAACGGGCAGGAGACCAGGACTCTGTGTGATTGCTTGATTCTTGTGTCCTCCGGAGGACGTCTGTTCGTTTGCATGGACAAAACAATCATACTTGCCAACCCTCCCGTTTTTAGCGGGAGAATCCCGGTATTCAGCGCCTCTCCCGACAACCTCCCTTCTCCCGACAAACTCCCGGTATTCAGCCGGAGCTGGAGGCCACGCCCCCTCCAGCTCAATGCGGACCTGAGTGGGGACAGCCGTTCTCACGTCCGCTTTCCCAGCAGCTTGCCTGCCCAATGACGTCATAACATCTACGGCTTTTAGAGAGTAGAGTGCACAACGAGCACAGAGAGAGTTCTTGGTTTCTTATGTGGGTTTATTGTTAGGGAGTTTCATTAACGTCCTCCCAGCGCGGTAACAACACACAACAACAGCAGTCACGTTTAGTCTACCGTAAAGCAGTTCGTCTGCCGTAAACAGCAATGTTGTGACACTCTTAAACAGGACAATACTGCCACCTACCGGATAGCCTGCAGAACACTGAAATTCAAGTATGTCTTTTATTTATATGTATAATAAAATAAAAAATAAAAATAAAATATATATATAGCTAGAATTCACTGAAAGTCAAGTATTTCATACATATATATATATATATATATATATGTACATATATATATATATATATATATATATATATATATATATATATATATATATATATATATATATATATATATATATATATATATATATATATATTATATATATGTGAAATACTTGATTTGGTGAATTCTAGCTGTAAATATACTCTCCTCTTAACCACGCCCTTGCTCACGCCCCAAACACGCCCCCCCGACCACGCCCCCCCGCCCCCCCTCCCGATATTGGAGGTCTCAAGGTTGGCAAGTATGAAAACAATCCAACTCTGTACTTTTGATTATGGGTAAATAAACCTTTTGTACTAAATTAACTTTTGTTGTTGTTTAAGCTTCGGACAATCCACTACACTATCTGTGCAAAGGGACAACTTGCAATCTTGGATTGCGAGTCGTCTCGTATCAGTGTTTGTGTCCAGACCCGGCCTGCTGACTGCCAAGGCCGAACATGGAGTACCGTGACGCAGACAAAGCAGAGACAAGGCGATATCACGAGTGTCAGTACATTTCCATTTCTTAAAAATTATATATTGTGTCTAACTGGGGCTGCTGAAATTACCCCCCCTTCCTTCAGAAGCAGCCTCAGTGATGTAACCAGGGACCTCCCAAATAAATAGAGGAGCACATGGGACTGTACCTTAGAGCGTAGGTTAGATATCTACCTATTCGGAATTATGACAACAGGACATCTGCTGATTGGAGTAATCGTTGCTCTGATTTGTGGACAAATTGGAAGTTGCTGGCAGTCTTCAAAGTAGCCCAATGCTGCCACAAATGATTGGAGGATGCGGGAAGAACTGTGGACACTCTTGTGATTTTGGATCACATCGGACTGTCTGCCCCGCAGGATTTTTGAGGACCAGCCATAGACAATTTAGAGTGAAAAGCAAATGTTATTTTCACTCGCATACAAAACATTCTAACTTGGATTGTTTCCCTGGCTTGGAGACTCTCCCGAAGGACAGTCTCTCATGGACACACACCTGTTGTTGACTTTGGACTAGCGACTGCACAAGATCAAGGCCGCGGAACAGAGACACACCGCAGGCTTACACACACACATGCATCCCAAAAAATATACACCACACATACACACCCCACCCAACCCAACACCCTTGACGCAAATCCCATAGGAGTCATGGAAGGATGGTCAGCGCCTGAGAGCTGCGGCCAACCACCATGACCCCGCACTCCCTCCCCTCTGTTGCTAGATATCTCGAGATGTACGTTGTAATATGTATATGTGCTTTGCTATGGAGGTTTTTTTTCCCACTCCAGACTGAGCCCCCTTAGGAGCCCAGTCTAGATTGTATTTTTTTACTCATCCTTCCCCAGCGTTTTACCTTTTTCCCCATCTTTTACGGGGGCGCCTTGTGGCGACCCATCAGCGTTCCTGTTCTGTAACCCTGTACTAGGGATGATGTTCGAATCCGATTCTACCGGTTGTTCGATAAGAAAAGAACCGATTCCATGGACTCGAATCCCTTTTTGAGAACCGGTTCCCGTTATCGAGGCCACTATAGTAAAGAAAAAGAGTTGGTTCTTTATTCGAATCCCTGGGAACGAATCCCAAATGGGCAATGTTATGCCCATTTGATTGTAGACTCTTACTGACACCTTGTGGCGATATGAAAATACTACGCGTCATTAGTCTGGGCACTTCCGGGTTGACGACGTCAGTTAAGTTCATGAGACAATTGAGAAGTAGACAAGTTGTGTTAGCTCCTACAAGCCTTGGAAAAGATAAGTCTGTAAGTAAACTGTTTAACTTGTTTATGTAACTCAATATTAAGGTGGAAAGTGGTTACATTTGATACTAAGATGTTTATTGAAAAATGATTTTTGTGCACTGTTTCAATGGATGTTTTGAGGACTTAAAATGGCTGCCAGTCGTGTATTTCCACCATCGAAATAGTTTCAACACTCAGAAGTATTTGTTTGATGATAGTACTGTATATTTGTGTGAAGCTAATATTTACATATTGAGTATTACATTTCAGTATGTGAATTGAATCACATAGCTTATACATTTGTCATTGTGTGTATTTCAGTGTAAAAAAATAAAAATAACAGTCCAGTGCAAGACAAAAGTAAAGATAGGAAAAGACAAAGCAAGATCAACAACAATAAAGAGCCTAAATGGATTAATTTGCTTTGGAACTTTATGAGACGTCTTGGATTGTTTGTTAGCTGTCTGCCTGTGTGTGTAGTTAGTATGTTCCAATAGCAGCAGAAGTGCACTTTTTGGAGAGCTGTATTATTTTCGGTTTTGTGCCCAAGGGACTGATTTTATTTAACACTATATTATTATTTATACACCTATAGTGATCACAGAGACAGCTTGTTTTTGTGTTACTGTATATATTTATTTTTCTGAAAAATCCCACTTAATATACTTTGGGTAACAACAGTCAATATTTTTATTTTTTTGGGGGGGTAACAGTCAATATTTATTTATTTATTTTATTTTAGTTTTTTCTTATAAAGTAAAAGTGAGCTTTTGTTAAACCAAATATTGTGTTTTTTTTTCCATATACAACAACCTATTTGGATTGGATAAGAGAATCGATAAGGAATCGGTTCGATAAGAGGATTCGATAATGGGCTCGAACCCCGATAATTTCTTATCAAACATAATCCCTACCCTGTACACTGTTTGTTTGTCTAATCTTGAACGGGTGTGTGCTGAAAACAAAGTTTTGTTGTATTTGTGCAATGACAATAAAGACCTATCTATCTATCTATCTATCTATCTATCTATCTATCTATCTATCTATCTATCTATCTATCTATCTATCTATCTATCTATCTATCTATCTATCTATCTATCTATCTATCTATCTAACTAAGAGTACAGCCCAAAACGTCTCTCCTCATTGAGCAAAATTGAACTCTGTCTCTGCATGATTCCTTGCTTCTTGTCTTGTTTAATAAATGTCATCAGTGTTTGAACCTGACATATGACCGTACAAATCCTCAATTGACCGAAACATTCTCCTGTTGCAAATGTTTCAGTGCTGATGGATTCTTTCGGAATGGTGGAGCATTGTGGAGAGACAAGGCTTGCATGTTGGTGTGTGGGTTTGAAGACAACCTTACTTTAATCCCACGGGGGGGAGGGGATTCTAATCTCTGCGTCGCCATAAAAGTCAGCGGCGAAGATGCATCATCTGCAAGGTAATTAAAGGTGTCGGTGACATCGCTCAAAGTCCGCATTAGACTGGGAGTAGATGTCATCCTGTCATGGCTTCTAGAGGCGGAGGAATAAGTCAAAGCTTTAATGTTGCAAAGATGACGTCTTCTCTTCCATTGACTTGTGTTTCTGGGACGCCCCGGCCATTAAAAAGGCACACAAAATATCACGGGCTCCTTCTGGGAGATGAATGAAGCACGATTAGAGCGCCACACCCTTAACCAGCTGGGATAATCATCGCCGGCGCGGCAGGGAAAGATTTGTGTGTCGCGGAGGTTAAAGGTCACAGCCACAGAATATGTGTCCGAGACTTAAGTGAGCGGTAACACATGGACCGTCCTCCAAGGAGGATCCTCTGACACCCAGCTAGAATGAAGCCCTCCATCTGCTGCCCTGAGGCTAATACCCCAGCAGACCTTCTACCCTCCATGGGTCAGCCGTGGATGGACAGAGGGGTCGGGGTGGGGGACGAGGATGGAGGGGATTGGGGTCAGAGATTGTTTAACCTGAGCACCAGAACACGGTGGTGTGGGATGTGACTAGAAGTTAAGTTAAAGTTAGGTGTGGCGAGATCAGTGGCCTAGTGGTTAGAGTGTCCGCCCTGAGATTGGTAGGTTGTGAGTTCAAACCCCCCGGTCGAGTCATACCAAAGACTATAAAAATGGGAGCCATTACCTCCCTGCTTGGCAGTCAGCATCAAGGGTTGGAATTGGAGGGTTAAATCACCAAAAATGATTCTCGGGCGCGGCCACCGCTGCTGCTCACTGCTCCCCTCACCACCCAGGGGGTGAACAAGGGTCAAATGCAGGGAATAATTTCGCCACACCTAGTGTGTGTGTGACAATCATTGGTACTTTAACTTTAACTAACTTTAATTATTCTCTGCATTTGACCCATCACCCTTGATCACCACCTGGGAGGTGAGGGGAACAGTGAGCAGCAGCAGTGGCCGCGCCCGGGTAACATTTTTTGGTAATTTTACCCCCAATTCCAACCCTTGATGATGAGTGCCAAGCAGGGAGGTAATGAGTCCCATTTTTATAGTCTTTTGGTATGACTCGGCCGGGGTTTGAACTCACAACCTACCCATCTCAGGGCGGACACTCTAACCACTAGGCCACTAGGTAGGTTGAGCACAGATTGGATCACTTCTCGTAGGAAAGAGGCCCTATTTGGGACTTCGGAATGCACAAGTGATAGCCCTATCCTTGAGAAGAGACTACCTGTCTAGCTCAATGCCAACATTTAAGTTATGCCTTAAAGCAGTTGTTTTCCAGACTCTTACACACGAACATCTCCTTTTATGGTCAGGATGTGCTCTCCTGACTTAGCACACATACACAGAGACAATATAAAACTGATGGTTTGACTCCTCCAATTTAGGAGTGCCACACTTTTTTTTACCTGACCTTCCAGGCCAGTGTTTTTCAACCTTTTTTGAGGCAAGGCACATTTTTTGTCATAAACAAATACGGAGGCACACCACCGGCAGAAAATGTTAAAAAATGTAACTCCACCAGGTCGTCGTGCCTTATTTTGAGTTTGTTGGTGTCTTCCTGTGTGTAGTGCTTCAGTTCCTGTCTTGCGCTGTTATTTTGGTGGACCTTCCTGTTTTGTCGGTGTTTTCCCGTAGCAGTTTCATGTCTTCCTTTGAGCGCTATTCCGCGCATCTGCTTTGTGTTGGCAAGCAAGGCTACTTACGTTGTTGCTACCCTTCTTTGTGGGGACATTGTTGATTGTCATGTTACATATGGATGTACTTTGTGGGACGGCGTAAGTTTTTGCTGTCGTCCAGCGTTCTTTGTAGCCAGTTCAGTTTTAAAGTTAAAGTACCAATGATTGTCACACACACACACTAGGTGTGGCGAAATTACTCTCTGCATTTGACCCATCAACATTGACCACCCCAGGGGAGGTGAGGGGAGCAGTGAGCAGTAGCGGTGGCCACGCCCGGGAATAATTTATGGTGATTTAACCCCCAATTCCAACCCGTGATGCTGAGTGCCAAGCAGAGAGGTAATGGGTCCCATTCTTATTGTCTTTGGTATGACTCGGCCG
>NC_084731.1:15190347-15194393 GCF_033978785.1 Entelurus aequoreus | reverse complement strand
TATGGGAATTAATGGGAATATATGGGAATTAATGGGGATATATGGGAATTAATGGGAATATATGATAAATAAATGATAAATGGGTTATACTTTTATAGCGCTTTTCTACCTTCAATGTACTCAAAGCGCTTTGACACTATTTCCACATTCACCCATTCACACACACATTCACACACTGATGGTGGGAGCTGCCATGCAAGGCGCTAACCAGCACCCATCAGGAGCAAGGGTGAAGTGTCTTGCCCAAGGACACAACGGACGTGACTGGGATGGTATTATGGTTAATGGGAATGTATGGGAATTAATGGGAATATATGGGAATTAATGGGAATATATGGGAATTAACAGGAATATATGGGAATTAATGGGAATGTATGGGAATTAATGGGAATATATGGGAATTAATGGGAATTAATAGGGATATATGGGAATTAATGGGAATATATGGGAATGAATGGGGAATTACAATAATGATATATTATTGGTTACTTGTCTATATGCTGCTGCATCTTTGTGGCATTTTTGACGTAGCTCTTTGCACAGTATTTGCAAATGTACACCGCCTTTCTGCCTACATTGGTTGGGGTGAAATGTCTCCACACATCAGATGGTGTACGTGGCATTATTCTCTTTGTATTGATTTATTCTTGTAAAACACTAATGCAATGCCACACACGGATATAAATAGTCAGCTAAACAATTGGAGTAGTCTTTAAAAATATTTGACTGATGGACAAATGAATAGAAATAGGCTAGATGAATAAATGAACAGTCAATCAGCATGCTAAATCAAACTATAAGCTACATTCTTGTATGACAACAGAATGGCTAGCAGAACAGAAGGCAGAGGAAACTACACCTTTTGATTTAGTTTTTGCTAGTTGAACTTTACACATCACAAAAAAGGTCAATTCGGATCGCTAACGTTGTTAGCATAAATGAATGGGATTTAACATAGAGAAAATTAGCATCACGGCTATATTTACCCCAGTAATATCATCAACACTTACCTGACTGGATGAAGTCCTTGGGCTCAAATACCACTGTGGCCTCAATAGACCTGCTGTAGCATGCTGGGAATTATATATGCATGTGATGGAGGAATGCACTACACATTGCACATGTGATGGAGGAATGCACAGTGCAGGGTTGAAATTCAACTGAATTTGCATTAAATCAGGTTGTTTTAGCTAATAATCATGCTGCAAGATCTAGCATGTTGCATTCAATGTTTATTCCCATTAATCCCCGCTAATTCCCATATATTCCCGTTAATTCCAATGGAAAGTTTCCAACTTTGAATATTCCCGGAATTTTGCAACCCTAGTCTTGATCGCGCTTTAACATCAGGGCTGGCCAAACGGTTTGACTTGGGGGCCGCATTGGGCTAAAATAATTTGACCGGGGGCCAAATACATGTAAATATTATATTAATGTGATGGATATAGTAGGGCTGCAACTAACGATTAATCTGATAATCGATTAATCTGTCGATTATTGCTTCGATTAATAATCGGATAAAAGAGACAAACTACATTTCTATCCTTTCCAGTATTTTATTGAAAAAAACAGCATACTGGCACCATACTTATTTTGATTAATGTTTCTCAGCTGTTTGTACATGTTGCAGTTTATAAATAAAAGTTTATTTAAAAAATAAAAAATAAAAAAATTGCCTCTGCGCATGCGCATAGCATAGATCCAACGAATCGATGACTAAATTAATCGCCAACTATTTTTATAATCGATTTTAATCGATTTAATTGATTAGTTGTTGCAGCCCCAGGATATAGTTATTATAATGGCTATATCTACCTGCTCAGTGGCCTAGTGGTTAGACTGTCCGCCCTGAGATCGGTAGGTCGTGAGTTCGAGTCATACCAAAGACTATAAAAACGGAACCCGTTACCTCCCTGCTTGGCACTCAGCATCAAAGGTTGGAATTGGGGGTTAAATCACCAAAAATGATTCCCGGGCGCGACCACCGCTGCTGCTCATTGCTCCCCTCACCTCCCAGGGTGGTGATCAAGGGTGATGGGTCAAATGCAGAGAAATCATTTCGACACACGTAGTGTGTGTGTGACAATCATTGGTACTTTAACTTTATATAATTATTATAATTGGATATTAAGGCCATGTCTACACTAAAGTCGTTAACCCCTTAAACCAATAATTATTTAGCCTAAGCCCCGTTTCAGCCACACTAAACCAGCGGACACATTTTTACACGGGTAAGTCAGCCGTGTAATTCTTGAATCTCCGGCACTTAGCTTTGTATGGACTCATTGATCATTTAGAATATAATATAATATAATAGAAAGTTCTTTATTGATCCCTGGACTTAAATAGGTGTCATTTTGACATTTTTATAGTGTTTTGGATGTTTTCCTTATATCCACAATGTTCAGTTAGCAGATTTTGTCATGTTTGACAGTGTGGGTTTTTTACCCATGACTAGGGAAGGTTGTTTGGAATGTGTCATTGTTTGTAAGTACTTTTAAGGGACAATGATCTGATTCACTCACATTGTCCACCAGATGGCAGCAAGTATGCAGCATTCAGAGACCGCCTGGTATTTAAAGTTAATGTGAAAGCGCTCCACAATGCGATGCTTGGTTAAACTCATGACGTCTGGCGGGCCAAATTGAATTGGCCGTAGTTTGGACACCCCAGCTTTAAATGATTGCCATTAAATGTAAATGTAACACCGATCTCTCTTTGCTTTGTTTCTTAAGATGCTCACGAAAGGACCGTTGTGAACGAGCGAGGGAACCTCAGAGGTTCGCCACAGACCAGAGGCAGTGTGTGCAGCTCACCGTTCAGCCTAAAAACATCTCCGTCACCATGTCTGAAGTACAGGTAGGTTCGATGTGCCTTTTGTTCAACTTGTCCACACCATCTGTATGAACACTGTCCAAAGGTACCGGACACCGAGCATCTCTTTAAGTCGACGTGGAACGTTCTTGTTGAATGTCAAATAGTTTGTAACTGCACAAGCAGTGACGCCATGTTTTAAAAAGTTGTTTACCTCTAGGACTGTATCAAAAGATGTATACCATAGTCTCCGGACTATAAAAAACCTGTTATTCCATATGTTAGCCACACCAGACTATAAGCCACAAAAATGATATAAGTTGCAAAATGAGTTATTTGCACACATATCTTGTAGAAGTTTATTTACATTTCAAACGGTGCCTGTCCCACGGCAGTAAAATGGCTGATCAAACACAATAATAATAATAATAATAGATTTTATTTGTAAAAAGCACTTCAAATTGAGTAAACAACCTCAAAGTGCTACAGTGTATTAAAAAAATAAAATAAAAAGATAATAAAAAATAAAAAAAGATAAAAACTAGAACAACCAGATAGCTAGAACTAGTATGCATACATCTAAAAAAAAAGGCTGTTTTAAAAAGAAGGGTTTTTAAGCCTTTTTTAAAAGCATCCACAGTCTGTGGTGCCCTCAGGTGGTCAGGGAGAGAGTTCCACAAACTGGGAGCGGCGGAGCAGAAACCCCGGTCTCCCATTGTTCGTAGCTTTGTCCTCGGAGGTTAGCCTGTCCGGAGGTTGTCGTGTGGAAACGGAACAAAACAGAAGTCACGGTCGTGGACCCACTAGCTGCGCAAGCTCGCTCTCCAATCAGCTAAACGGACTCATTAACCCCACGGTGACGTTTTGGTAAAATTACGGAGGGGTTTGTAAAAGTGAAACAAAACAAAAATAATGTAAGTTAATAATACTAACACAGACACTCGTAAATAATAGCTAATGCTAAGGACGCAAGCTTCCATACATTAAAATAGCACGTACAAATGTGCACGGAAACACTCCTACAGACATCACACATGGGCCGATTTAGTCAGTAAGAATTTGTTTTAGTTACATTGTAAAACTTACAAACATTGCTTGGTGTGATGAGTAAGAAGACTACGGGTGGCTAGAAGACTAAACGGCACTTGCGCTTCCGTTTCAAAGGACTAAAATGAAGGACACTGCAGCACCTGCAGAGAGCAAATTCATCCAAAGGATGGCACTATAGCACA
>NC_084731.1:15167847-15182847 GCF_033978785.1 Entelurus aequoreus | reverse complement strand
TGGGGGTTAAATCACCATAAATTATTCCCGGGCGTGGCCACCGCTACTGCTCACTGCTCCCCTCACCTCCCCTGGGGGGGTCAATGTTGATGGGTCAAATGCAGAGAGTAATTTCGCCACACCTAGTGTGTGTGTGTGACAATCATTGGTACTTTATCTTTAAAACTGAACTGGCTACAAAGAACGCTGGACGACAGCAAAAACTTACGCCGTCCCACAAAGTACATCCATATGTGACATGACAATCAACAATGTCCTCACAAAGAAGGTTAGCAACAACGTAAGTAGCCTTGCTTGCCAACACAAAGCAGATGCGCGGAATAGCGCTCAAAGGAAGACATGAAACTGCTACGGGAAAACACCGACAAAACAGGAAGGTCCACCAAAATAACAGCGCAAGACAGGAACTGAAGCACTACACACAGGAAGACACCAACAAACTCAAAATAAGGCACGACGACCTGGTGGAGTTACATTTTTTAACATTTTCTGCCGGTGGTGTGCCTCCGTGTTTGTTTATGACAAAAAATGTGCCTTGCCTCAAAAAAGGTTGAAAAACACTGGCCTGAAAGGTCAGGTAAAAAAAATGAGGCCCTCCTAAATTGGAGGAGCCAAACCATCAGTTTTATATTGTCTCTGTGTATGTGTGCTAAGTCAGGAGAGCACATCCTGACCATAAAAGGAGATGTTCGTGTGTAAGAGTCTGGAAAACAACTGCTTTAAGGCATAACTTAAATGTTGGCATTGAGCTAGACAGGTAGTCTCTTCTCAAGGATAGGGCTATCACTTGTGCATTCCGAAGTCCCAAATAGGGCGTCTTTCCTACGAGAAGTGATCCAATCTGTGCTCAACCTACCTAGTGGCCTAGTGGTTAGAGTGTCCGCCCTGAGATGGGTAGGTTGTGAGTTCAAACCCCGGCCGAGTCATACCAAAAGACTATAAAAATGGGACTCATTACCTCCCTGCTTGGCACTCATCATCAAGGGTTGGAATTGGGGGTTAAATTACCAAAAAATGTTACCCGGGCGCGGCCACTCTCTGTTCCCCTCACCTCCCAGGTGGTGATCAAGGGTGATGGGTCAAATGCAGAGAATAATTAAAGTTAGTTAAAGTTAAAGTACCAATGATTGTCACACACACACTAGGTGTGGCGAAATTATTCCCTGCATTTGACCCTTGTTCACCCCCTGGGTGGTGAGGGGAGCAGTGAGCAGCAGCGGTGGCCGCGCCCAAGAATCATTTTTGGTGATTTAACCCTCCAATTCCAACCCTTGATGCTGACTGCCAAGCAGGGAGGTAATGGCTCCCATTTTTATAGTCTTTGGTATGACTCGGCCGGGGGGTTTGAACTCACAACCTACCGATCTCAGGGCGGACACTCTAACCACTAGGCCACTGATCCCGCCACACCTAACTTTAACTTAACTTCTAGTCACATCCCACACCACCGTGTTCTGGTGCTCAGGTTAAACAATCTCTGACCCCAATCCCCTCCGTCCTCGTCCCCCACCCCGACCCCTCTGTCCATCCACGGCTGACCCATGGAGGGTAGACGGTCTGCTGGGGTATTAGCTTCAGGGCACCAGATGGAGGTGGGGTGAGGGGGCCTCATTCTAGCTGGGTGTCAGAAGATCCTCCTTGGAGGACGGTCCATGTGTTACCGCTCACTTAAGTCTCGGACACATATTCTGTGGCTGTGACCTTTAACCTCCGCGACACACAAATCTTTCCCTGCCGCGCCGGCGATGATTATCCCAGCTGGTTAAGGGTGTGGCGCTCTAATCGTGCTTCATTCATCTCCCAGAAGGAGATTTGTGTGCCTTTTTAATGGCCGGGGCGTCCCAGAAACACAAGTCAATGGAAGAGAAGACGTCATCTTTGCAACATTAAAGCTTTGACTTATTCCTCCGCCTCTAGAAGCCATGACAGGATGACATCTACTCCCAGTCTAATGCGGACTTTGAGCGATGTCATCGACACCTTTAATTACCTTGCAGATGATGCATCTTCGCCGCTGACTTTTATGGCGACGCAGAGATTAGAATCCCCTCCCCCCCGTGGGATTAAAGTAAGGTTGTCTTCAAACCCACACACCAACATGCAAGCCTTGTCTCTCCACAATGCTCCACCATTCCGAAAGAATCCATCAGCACTGAAACATTTGCAACAGGAGAATGATTCGGTCAATTGAGGATTTGTACGGTCATATGTCAGGTTCAAACACTGATGACATTTATTAAACAAGACAAGAAGCAAGGAATCATGCAGAGACAGAGTTCAATTTTGCTCAATGAGGAGAGACGTTTTGGGCTGTACTCTTAGATAGATAGATAGATAGATAGATAGATAGATAGATAGATAGATAGATAGATAGATAGATAGATAGATAGATAGATAGATAGATAGATAGATAGATAGATAGATAGATAGATAGATAGATAGATAGATAGATAGATAGATAGATAGATAGATAGATAGATAGATAGGTCTTTATTGTCATTGCACAAATACAACAAAACTTTGTTTTCAGCACACACCCGTTCAAGATTAGACAAACAAACAGTGTACAGGGTAGGGATGATGTTTGATAAGAAATTATCGAGTTCGAGCCCATTATCGAATCCTCTTATCGAACCGATTCCTTATCGATTCTCTTATCCAATCCAAATAGGTTGTTGTATATGGAAAAAAAACACAACATTTGGTTTAACAAAAGCTCACTTTTACTTTATAAGAAAAAAATAAAATAAAAGAAATAAATAAATATTGACTGTTACCCCCCCTAAAAAATAAAAAATAAAAATATTGACTGTTGTTGCCCAAAGTATATTAAGTGGGATTTTTCAGAAAAATAAATATATACAGTAACACAAAAACAAGCTGTCTCTGTGATCACTATAGGTGTATAAATAATAATATAGTGTTAAATAAAATCAGTCCCTTGGGCACAAAACTGAAAATAATACAGCTCTCCAAAAAGTGCACTTCTGCTGCTATTGGAACATACTAACTACACACACAGGCAGACAGCTAACAAGCAATCCAAGACGTCTAATAAAGTTCCAAAGCAGATTAATCCATTTAGGCTCTTTATTGTTGTTGATCTTGCTTTGTCTTTTCCTATCTTTACTTTTGTCTTGCACTGGACTGTTATTTTGTATTTGTTTTAAACTGAAATACACACAATGACAAATGTATAAGCTATGTGATTCAATTAACATACTGAAATGTAATACACAATATGTAAATATTAGCTTCACACAAATATACAGTACTATCATCAAACAAATACTTCTGAGTGTTGAAACTATTTAGATGGTGGAAATACACCACTGGCAGCCATTTTAAGTCCTCAAAACATCCATTGAAAAAATCGTTTTTCAATAAACATCTTAGTATCAAATTTAACCACTTTCCACCTTAATATTGAGTTACATAAACAAGTTAAAACAGTTTACTTACAGACTTAGCTTTTCCAAGGCTTGTAAGAGCTAACACAACTTATCTACTTCTCAACTGTCTCATGAACTGAACTGACATCGTGCCCAAACAAATGAAGCATAGTATTTTCATATCGCCACAAGGTGTCAGTAAGAGTCTACAATCAAATGGGCATAACATTGCCCATTTGGGATTCGTTCCCAGGGATTCGAATAAAGAACCAACACTTTTTCTTTACTATAGTGGCCTCGATAGCGGGAACCGGTTCTCAAAAAGGGATTCGAGTCCATGGAATCGGTTCTTTTCTTATCGAACAACCGGTAGAATTGGATTCGAACATCATCCCTAGTACAGGGTTACAGAACAGGAACGCTGATGGGTCGCCACAAGGCGCCCCCGTAAAAGATGGGGAAAAAGGTAAAACGCTGGGGAAGGATGAGTAAAAAAATACAATCTAGACTGGGCTCCTAAAGGGGCCCAGTCTGGAGTGGGAAAAAAACCTCCATAGCAAAGCACATATACGTATTACAACGTACATCTCGAGATATCTAGCAACAGAGGGGAGGGAGTGCGGGGTCATGGTGGTTGGCCGCAGCTCTCAGGCGCTGACCATCCTTCCATGACTCCTACGGGATTTGCGTCAAGGGTGTTGGGTTGGGTGGGGTGTGTATGTGTGGTGTATATTTTTTGGGATGCATGTGTGTGTGTAAGCCTGCGGTGTGTCTCTGTTCCGCGGCCTTGATCTTGTGCAGTCGCTAGTCCAAAGTCAACAACAGGTGTGTGTCCATGAGAGACTGTCCTTCGGGAGAGTCACCAAGCCAGGGAAACAATCCAAGTTAGAATGTTTTGTATGCGAGTGAAAATAACATTTGCTTTTCACTCTAAATTGTCTATGGCTGGTCCTCAAAAATCCTGCGGGGCAGACAGTCCGATGTGATCCAAAATCACAAGAGTGTCCACAGTTCTTCCCGCATCCTCCAATCATTTGTGGCAGCTTTGGGCTACTTTGAAGACTGCCAGCAACTTCCAATTTGTCCACAAATCAGAGCAACGATTACTCCAATCAGCAGATGTCCTGTTGTCATAATTCCGAATAGGTAGATATCTAACCTACGCTCTAAGGTACAGTCCCATGTGCTCCTCTATTTATTTGGGAGGTCCCTGGTTACATCACTGAGGCTGCTTCTGAAGGAAGGGGGGGTAATTTCAGCAGCCCCAGTTAGACACAATATATAATTTTTAAGAAATGGAAATGTACTGACACTCGTGATATCGCCTTGTCTCTGCTTTGTCTGCGTCACGGTACTCCATGTTCGGCCTTGGCAGTCAGCAGGCCGGGTCTGGACACAAACACTGATACGAGACGACTCGCAATCCAAGATTGCAAGTTGTCCCTTTGCACAGATAGTGTAGTGGATTGTCCGAAGCTTAAACAACAACAAAAGTTAATTTAGTACAAAAGGTTTATTTACCCATAATCAAAAGTACAGAGTTGGATTGTTTTCATACTTGCCAACCTTGAGACCTCCAATATCGGGAGGGGGGATGGGCGTGTTTGGGGCGTGGCCAAGGGCGTGGTTAAGAGGAGAGTATATTTACAGCTAGAATTCACCAAATCAAGTATTTCACATATATATAATATATATATATATATATATATATATATATATATATATATATATATATATATATATATATATATATATATATATATATATATATATATATATATATATATATATATATATATATATATACATATATATATATGTATGAAATACTTGACTTTCAGTGAATTCTAGCTATATATATATATTATTTTTATTTTTTATTTTATTATACATATAAATAAAAGACATACTTGAATTTCAGTGTTCTGCAGGCTATCCGGTAGGTGGCAGTATTGTCCTGTTTAAGAGTGTCACAACATTGCTGTTTACGGCAGACGAACTGCTTTACGGTAGACTAAACGTGACTGCTGTTGTTGTGTGTTGTTTCCGCGCTGGGAGGACGTTAATGAAACTCCCTAACAATAAACCCACATAAGAAACCAACAACTCTCTCTGTGCTTGTTGTGCACTCTACTCTCTAAAAGCCGTAGATGTTATGACGTCATTGGGCAGGCAAGCTGCTGGGAAAGCGGACGTGAGAACGGCTGTCCCCACTCAGGTCCGCATTGAGCTGGAGGGGGCGTGGCCTCCAGCTCCGGCTGAATACCGGGAGTTTGTCGGGAGAAGGGAGATTGTCGGGAGAGGCCGCTAAAAACGGGAGGGTTGGCAAGTATGATTGTTTTGTCCATGCAAACGAACAGACGTCCTCCGGAGGACACAAGAATCAAGCAATCACACAGAATCCTGGTCTCCTGCCCATTTGATCTGTTTCCCCATGCCCCAAGGTCCCGTTGTTTTCGACATGTTTGTTTTGCAACATCCTTGAATCCCTTAGTCATGCTTAGACAATCAAAACATTTTGTAGAATGGTCAGAGCGACTCCATATTCAACTTTGTCCTACATCTGGTCCTTCAATGGTATAGAATAGAAGAGAAATGAAATGAGCAGACATTCTTAATAGACACGAAATATAGCTCAAAGGTCAGAAATTCTACTACAATAGAAAAGTTCAGCACAATTGATGATAACTATAGCAACGGCCTTTAAGCATAAGAGCTGTGTGATAACTTACACATAATTATTCTAACATCATAGGGCTGGACCGGGGGTGTCACACTCGTTTTAGCTCGTGGGGACAAATCTATTCCCAAGTGGGCTGGAATGATCAAATCATGGCGTGATAACTTAAAAATAAAGACAACTTCAGATTGTTTTCCTTGTTTAAAAAATAGAGCAAGCACATTCTGAAAATGTACAAATCATAATGTCTATGAATGTTGTCATCCATCAAGTCATTGTCACCTCCGGGCATTCAATCATCACAACAGGACAGTTTGTTTTGTCTTGGAAGACAAACTAAACTGTCCTGTTGTGATGATTGAATGCCCTGAGATACAAATCATAATGTTGCTGTTTTGGTACGCGTACATGTTGCAGTTAATAGTAGTCTATCTTAATGTGTTGTTATTTTTACTTTGTGAATACATGATGTGATCATGTTGATCAGTCACACAGGTGGAGTTGAGTCTGGCAGACTTTTAAAATGCTCTCATTGGTGTTCATTTCTAATCTATCAAGATGGAAAAATATCCGAATCAAATTACAGGATATTTTTTATGTAGTTTCCTCAACTGATGCACTAACATAATGTGGTTTATTATGTACGCAACCCAAAAGCAGTGAAGTTGTCACGTTGTGTAAATGGTAAATACAAACAGAGTACAATGATTTGCAAATCCTTTTCAACTTATATTCAATTGAATAGACTGCAAAGACAAGATATTTCATGTTCACACTGAGAATCTTAATTTATTTTAGCAAAGAATCATGAACTTAGAATTTAATGGCAGCAACACATTGCAAAAAAGTTGTCACCGGGGCGTTTTTACCACTGTGTTACATGGCCTTTCCTTTTAATAACACTCAGTAAAGGTTTGGGAACTGAGGAGACACATTTTTGAAGTGGAATTTATTTCCCATTCTTGCTTGATGTACAGCTTAAGTTGTTCAACCCTTCTGATATTTTAGGCTTCATAATATATATATATATATATTTTAATTATTATTATTTTTTTGTCCTGTCCAGCTTCTCAGGCAAATCATATAGTTGATGTAGATGCCCATATCGGCTGTTCAGATTTACTTTACAAAAGAGAAGTGTAGGATACTTCTCTTGTTGCCTTATTTGTATTTGACCACTACTGTTTTCTGTGTATTTGTTACTGACTGTGGCAGGACACCTCTGCCTCTGTTTCACTTTATGTTGCTGGTAAATAATATGGTTGTAGTAGTAGGCTATAGTTAAATTATTTAGTATGCACTAATTAAAGGGGCAGAGCTTTAAGAGACATTTTAGCTTTTATATTTTATAAAATATATTTTTTGTAAGAACCACAATTAATAAATATGTTTCAGTGAACAACTTATTGTTCAAATCTGTATATAAATATGTACATAAAGTGTTGTAATTATATTGTAAAATGGATGGATGGATGGATGGATGGACGTTTAAAACAATACTGTTATTATTAATTAGTAAGTATACATTTTTTTAGCCTTTTTAGAGAAAATCATATCATTGTAGTAAATTATGCAAATTACTCGATGACGCATGGTGACCACGCCCATAACCACGCCTATAGCCACGCCCCCACCACCACAGGTATCTTGGCGTTTTTGGGAAACACTGTAATGCACCAAACATTTTCAATGGGAGACATGTCTGGACTACAGGCAGGCCAGTCTAGTACCCGCACTCTTTTACTGTGAAGCCACACATGTGGCTTGGCATTGTCTTGCTGAAATAAGCAGGGGCGTCCATGGTAACGTTGCTTGGATGGCAACATATGTTGCTCCAAAACCTGTATGTACCTTTCAGCATTAATGGCGCCTTCACAGATGTGTAAGTTACCCATGTCTTGGGCACTAATACACCCCCATACCATCACACATGCTGGCTTTTACACTTTGCGCCTAGAACAATCCGGATGGTTCTTTTCCTCTTTGGTCCACAGTTTCCAAAAACAATTTGAAGTGTGGACTCATCAGACCACTAAACACTTTTCCACTTTGCATCAGTCCATCTTAGATGAGCTCGGGCCCAGCAAAGCGTTTCTGGGTGTTGTTGATAAATGGCTTTGCTTAGTACAGTTTTAACTTGCACTTACAGATGTAGCGACCAACTGTAGTTACTGACAGTGGGTTTCTGAAATGTTCCTGAGCCCATGTGGTGATATCCTTTACACACTGATGTGGCTTTTTGATGCAGTACCGCCTGAGGGATCCGAGGTCTGTAATATCATGGCTTACGTGCAGGGATTTCTCCAGATTCTCTGAACCTTTTGATGATATTACGGGGCGTAGACGGTGAAATCCCTAAATTCCTTTCAATAGCTGGTTGAGAAATGTTGTTCTTAAACAATTTGCTCCGGCATTTGTTGACAAAGTGGTGACCCTCGCCCCGTCCTTGTTTGTGAGCGACTAGTTTCCAGTGAGCGTCTCCACATTCACGTCGTTTGTCAGGACGGGGCGTTTGAGTGTGTCGGGATAAACGAGCGCTATCCGACACAGTATTTTCCCAAACAAATTGTTCCTTCTCCTCACAACGACAACATTTCACTTACATTTATGTCAATTTGCCTGGTATTATTTTGCGTTGATTAGCGGATTCTGTTGTATTGGCCGACCGTGTGACTCTGTAACATAACTTACTCTTTTGTGGAGTTCATTGATTATTGATCAGGCATACTAGTGATGTCAAATAACAAGTAGCAGGCACGGTGAGATCCCAGACTTCTCATAGACATGCTTTTCTTTTTCACTCATCCCCTCCTCATCTGCTTCACCAGCTCCAGAATTTGCATGCCCGTTTTTTTTTCTATTGTTGTGTTTTCGTAATCGTGAGAAGCCATAATTGAAATGTAAATCAAAATGTGATTATTTGTCCAGCCCTAATAGTTGATGCATAAACCTTTTTAATAATGTATTATCAGCAAACGCCACACCCCTCCTGCTTGTTTACACAACTGATTACATTGTAGTTCATCAACGATGTCATCATGCCATTCATCTCATTACAATCCCCGCTGTTTCACTTTAAGGCCTTGCTGAGATTGAAATCTGAATTCATCCACGGCCGTAATTAAATATGTCCATAAGGTTTTTCCTCATCCTTTTTATTAAGATTGGGAGATTAACTGGCAATTAATTGCAGGTTGAACTAGAACGATGCACCTCTTTTGTTTCATTAGAGTAGTACACAATCAAATTGTGGGTTTAGGATTCCGTTACGAGTCATTTGCTGGAATATTTTTTTAAAGGGGACCTTTGACGATTTTAATCTACGTTTGAAACACTTAAGGTCCAGATCAGTGGTTCTCACATTGTTTTCACACCTCAGACAACTCTCGGCTCTCCAAGTACCGCCCTAACGACTAATCAAAATACAGTAGCGTAGTACACTGCAAAAAGTCAGTGTTCAAAAACAAGAAAAAAAAAATACAAAAATTAGGGGTATTTTATTTGAACGAAGCAAAATTATCTGCCAATAGAACAAGAAAATTTGGCTTGTCAAGACTTTCCAAAAACAAGTAAAATTAGCTAACCTCAATGAACCCAAAAATACCTTAAAATAAGAATATTCTCACTAATAACAAGTGCACTTTTCTTGGTAGAAAAAAAAACAAGAGACCTTTTTGCTCAATATGTTGAAAAATATTCTTAAATGAAGTAAATGCTAGTGCCATTATCTTGACATAATGATATGCGCTCGGCATTACATTTCTTGAAATCAGCAAACTTATACTAAAAACTCATTTATTGTTCTTAATGGAAAGGCAACAAGGCAAGCGCTTGTTACTCTCAGGGTCTCCTAGCTGCTCAGGCAAATCATATGGTCTAAAAATGCATTTTTCCATGGATAACATGACATCATCGCGCCAAGTGCGTGCTCTTTCAGTCGATTAGTGCGCATACATACAGCCCGGCCAAAACATTTTTAATTGTAATTGTGAAGAATTCATCTGAATGTGCATGAACTATTTCTGTTCAAAATTGTTAGAAATGTCACATCTTAAATTATATAATATTATATAATATATATAATAATATCAACTGTCAGTTTACTGTACTGTGCCAACTGTACTACTATACGAGTACCGTATTTTTTATTGTTTCATTGAAAATAAAACGGCAAAGTCCATTTGGCTGTCATCTGTTTTAATTATGAGACACAATTGTGTCAAAGTCATGATTTTTTTTTTCATGCTTGAAATAAGAAATGATTACTTTAAAAAAGTAGTTTTATACTTGTGAGTGTTCAGTGTTTCCCATAAACTGCCAAGATACCTGTGGCGGTGGGGGCGTGGCTATGGGCGTGGTCACCATAACATCATCGAGTAATTTGCATAATTGACTACAATGATATGATTTTCTCTAAAAAGGCTAAAAAAATGTATACTTACTAAATAATAATAACAGTTTTGTTTTAAACGTCCATCCATCCATCCATTTTACAATATAATTACAACACTTTATGTACATATTTATATACAGATTTGAACAATAAGTTATTCACTGAAATATATTTATTAATTGTGGTTCTTACAAAAATTATATCTTATAAAAATATAAAAGCTAAAATGTCTCTTAAAGCTCTGCCGCTTTAATTAGTGCATACTAAATAATTTAACTTTAGCCTACTACTACAACCATATTATTTACCAGCAACATAAAGTGAAACAGAGGCATAGGTGTCCTGCCACAGTCAGTAACAAATACACAGAAAACAGTAGTGGTGGTAGATAGACACAGAGCTTCATCAAACATCTGATCCACTGAACAAAGAGCTCCAAAAATCTTGATCCTACACTTCTCTTTTGTAAAGTAAATCTGAACAGCCGATATGGGCATCTACATCAACTATATGATTTTCCTGAGAAGCTGGACAGGACCAAAAATAAAAAATAAAATATAAAATATAAAAAATATATTTAAAAAAAATCTATTTGTGGCGGCCTTAATTATTTCGTGGCGGGCCGCGACAAATAAATGAATGTGTGGGAAACACTGGGGTTGATGACACAGCTTTGCAACACTTGATATTTTAGTTTCAAGCATGTTTTACTCAATATAGCTCATCAAATCTCAGCAACGAGCTGTAATATCTTACTGAGATCATTAAGGACCAAAACACTTAAAACAAGTAAAACACTCTAGCATAAAATCTGCTTAGTGAGAAGAATGATCTTATCAGACAGAAAATAAGCAAATATCACCCTTATTTGAGATATTTCATCTTACTTAGATTTCAGTTTTTGCAGTGTAGGCATACGTATGCATTAAAAACAAGGTTTTTTTTTAACAAGTACTGTGTATTGGGCCACTGTAACATTACACACAGTTTGAACAGTAACACTGTGTTTGAATATCGGAAAATAAAACACTGTAATTTTAATCAAGTGATTCTTTGACCTACCATTAGATGGAGCCTGCGTACCACTGGTCTAGATAATTTGAATCGAATATGCTTAGATTCAAATTATGCGTCAATTTTGCTCCACAGTTACACTACCGTTCAAAAGTTTGGGGTCACATTGAAATGTCCTTATTTTTGAAGGAAAAGCACTGTACTTTTCAATGAAGATAACTTTAAACTAGTCTTAACTTTAAAGAAATACACTCTATACATTGCTAATGTGGTAAATGACTATTCTAGCTGCAAATGTCTGGTTTTTGGTGCAATATCTACATAGGTGTATAGAGGCCCATTTCCAGAAACTATCACTCCAGTGTTCTAATGGTACAATGTGTTTGCTCATTGGCTCAGAAGGCTAATTGATGATTAGAAAACCCTTGTGCAATCATGTTCACACATCTGAAAACAATTTAGCTCGTTACAGAAGCTACAAAAGTGACCTTCCTTTGAGCAGATTGAGTTTCTGGAGCATCACATTTGTGGGGTCAATTAAACGCTCAAAATGGCCAGAAAAAGAGAACTTTCATCTGAAACTCGACAGTCTATTCTTGTTCTTAGAAATGAAGGCTATTCCACAAAATTGTTTGGGTGACCCCAAACTTTTGAACGGTAGTGTATATTTATAACTTGTTTTTTTAATTTGTGTGTGCAATATGTTAGTGGAGCTGTTCCCAGATTACAAATGAAACTACGCCCCGCCCTCTCCAAAAGTATCATTATTTGTCTTCCGCTATTGCACCCTGTAAAATATATATCTTGAAAATGAACGTCGTTGCAATTTTTTTTTTCCCAGACGTAGTCGAAAATAAACTTCATAAAAGGACAAGTGGTAGAAAATGGATGGATGCAACCTTAAAGCCATAACCACGGTGAACTCTCATAGGCACTGATTTTATAGTTTCGCCCCTCTCTGTTCCATTGGCAGCAAAACAGGCCCACAGCATAATACTACCACCACCATGCTTGACGGTAGGAATGGTGTTCCTGGAATTAAAGGCCTCACATTTTCTCCTCCAAACATATTGCTGGGTATTGTGGCCAAACAGCTCCATTTTTGTTTCCTCTGACCACAGCACTTTCCCCCAGAAGGTCTTATCTTTGTCCATGTGATGTCATGGACAAAGATAAAAGGTTGGAATTGGGCCACCGCTGCTGCTCACTGCTCCCCTCACCTCCCAGGGGGTGGAACAAAGGGATGGGTCAAATGCAGAGGGTAATTTCACCACACCTAGTGTGTGTGTGTGTGTGTGTGTGTGACTATCAGTGGTACTTTAACTTAGGTATTTGACTAGAAATGAGAAATATGCAGTTCTGCGGCGCAAAAACGTATTTTAATGGCGGCAGTGCGGTCAAATAGGTCAGTGGCTTGTGTCGAACACTCCAAACTGACCGAGGGGTGGAAGAAGGATTCAACACTCGCAGCTTTTTCTTATTCAGGGGCCTGAAATAATACCATCACTCCAGAGACCGCGTTGCCAAATTAGCATCTGAATAGGAATTGGAATTATGAGCACGGCGCCCGTCTGCTGCTTACCACAGCCTGCCAGTGATAATAGCCCATGGCCTTTGAAAGGGTAAAGAAAGTAAGGCCACACTTGGGGGGGGGGGGGTCAGAAAGAACGATCCATAATATTTACCAACGTGTCTCGCTCGGTTTTAGGACATATTTTGAAAGGGAGCTTTCATATCCTAAAACAGAGGACCCGGGTCACTTGAAGGGACTAAAGAAGGAGCAGTAGGGGGTTGTCAAACAAGACCCCGGCTGGCCTTGGATGCTACCCATAATGACACATCTCAAACAGGACCCCCTGCTGGCCTTGGGTGGTACCCACAATGACACATCTCCTATTTCACAAAAGTCAGACAAAGTCGGCATCGGCAACCTGCTGACATTTTGCTCGTTATTTCAGTTTCTTCCACACGGACGAGGTTGATTTGATTTTTAGCAAAAGGATGCAGTGTTTCCCATAAACTGCCAAGATACCTGTGGCTATGGGCGTGGTCACCATGACATCATCGACCAATTTGCATAATTTACTACAATGATATAATTTTCTCTAAAAAGGCTCAAAAAATGTATACTTACTAATTAATAATAACAGTTTTGTTTTAAACGTCCATCCATCCATCCATCCATTTTACAATATAATTACAACACTTTATGTACATATTTATATACAGATTTGAACAATAAGTTATTCACTGAAATATATTTATTAATTGTGGTTCTTACAAAAAATACATCTTATAAAATATAAAAGCTAAAATGTCTCTTAAAGCTCTGCCCCTTTAATTAGTGCATACTAAAACATTTAACTTTAGCCTACTACTACAACCATATTATTTACCAGCAACATAAAGTGAAACAGAGGCAGAGTCAGTCAGTAACAAGTCAGTCAGTCAGTAACAAATACACAGAAAACAGTAGTGGTCAAATACAAATAAGGCAACAAGAGAAGTATCCTACACTTCTCTTTTGTAAAGTAAATCTGAACAGCCGATATGGGCATCTACATCAACTATATGATTTGCCTGAGAAGCTGGACAGGACAAAAACAAAAAAAACAAACAAAAAAAATAAATAATTTGTGGCGGACGTAATTCTTTCGTGGCGGGCCGCCACAAATAAATGAATGTGTGGGAAACACTGGATTATTAATCTACTTGTTCATTTACTGTTAATATCTGCTTACTTTCTCTTTTAACATGTTCTATCTACACTTCTGTTAAAATGGGACCAACACGTTTCAGAAGTGGTATAGTACTGAAAATGATTTATTATATATCGAGGTACTATACAAGTACCGGTATACCGTACAACCCTAGTGGGGGGTGACAGGCATAGACTGGTTTTAGCTTCATTCGGACTTTCTGACATTGGTCTTGGACGGGATTATCACTGTCTTCAATGCCATTACGAAAGGTTCTGTAAACTTCCTCTGAACTTTATTCTGAAATGACGCACTGAAGCAACAGAACCTTTTTTAGGTGTTGCTGCGGTCATTTTTGCACTTTCTTTCCAAGTCTCCCTATTATCCTGAATAGACATCTGTCAAGAGTCTTCAGCTACTTCCCCAGTGAGAAAGCTTGTTAACTTACTTTTGTTCGTGTTCAGGAGGTTGCACACGTCTCCCAATATATAACTATGGTGCGTTCAATGACCAAATACAATGGGGGAAATTCATAACCAAACATAATGTAACTGAAACAAAACCAAATAAATCTTGGGGAAATTGTGGGATTTTTCTAACACTATATACTGTATTTTTCGGACTATAAGTCGCAGTTTTTTTCATAGTTTGGCCGGGGGTGCGACTTATACTCAGGAGCGACTTATGTGTGAAATTATTAACACATTACCGCAAAATATCAAATAATATTATTTAGCTCATTCACATAAGAGACTAGACGTATAAGATTTCATGGGATTTAGCGATTAGGAGTGACAGATTGTTTGGTAAACGTATAGCATG
>NC_084731.1:15127847-15162847 GCF_033978785.1 Entelurus aequoreus | reverse complement strand
ATTCTGATCATGTTTTGAAGACGTTTTGAAAGGGGAACTGCACTTTTTTGGGGGGAAATTTGCCTATCGTTCACAATCGTTATGAAAAACATGACGACAGGTGTATTTTTTTTTTAAGGCATTCTAACTAAATAAATGAAAATAAAAGTCTGCTTGCAGCACAGCCAATGGGAGGTCCTCTATTCAGACCATAAAAAAAAAAAAAAACATCCAAAAACCACCAACGTTATATATATATATATATATATATATATATATATATATATATATATATATATATATATATATATATATATATATATATATATATATATATATATATATATATATATATATATATATATATATATATATATATATATATATAAATGTATGTTCAAAAGTTTGGGGTCACCCAAACAATTTTGTGGAATAGCCTTCATTTCTAAGAACAAGAATAGACTGTCGAGTTTCAGATGAAAGTTCTCTTTTTCTGGCCATTTTGAGCGTTTAACTGACCCCACAAATGTGATGCTCCAGAAACTCAATCTGCTCAAAGGAAGGTCAGTTTTGTAGCTTCTGTAACGAGCTCAACTGTTTTCAGATGTGTGAACATGATTGCACAAGGGTTTTCTAATCATCAATTAGCCTTCTGAGCCAATGAGCAAACACATTGTACCATTAGAACACTGGAGTGATAGTTGCTGGAAATGGGCCTCTATACACCTATGTAGATATTGCACCAAAAACCAGACATTTGCAGCTAGAATAGTCATTTACCACATTAGCAATGTATAGAGTGTATTTCTTTCAAGTTAAGACTAGTTTAAAGTTATCGTCATTGAAAAGTACAGTGCTTTTCCTTCAAAAATAAGGACATTTCAATGTGACCCCAAACTTTTGAACGGTAGTGTATATATATTTATATATATATATATATATATATATATATATATATATATATATATATATATATATATATATATATATATATATATATATATATATATATATATATATATGTATAACATCCATCAATTTTTATATATATATGGTAACACTTTAGTATGGGGAACATATTCTAAGTAACAAAAACTTAATTTTGAGTTATTGGGTTAGGGTTAGAGCAGTGGTCCCCAACCACCGGTACCGGTCCGTGGCCCGGTACCGGTCCTTGGACCGATTGGCACCGGGCCGCGGCCGCACAAGAAGTTAATTTTTTTATATTTTTTTAATTAAATCAACATAAAAAACACAATATATACATTATATATCAATATAAATCAATACAGTCTGCAGGGATACAGTCCGTAAGCACACATGATTTTATTTCTTTATGACAAAAAAAAATATATATATATATTTTTTTAACTACCCCCCCGAACCCCGGTCCGTGGGACACTGGGTTAGAGGGTTAGGGCTAGGATTAGAGGGTTGGGGTTGGGGTTAGGGTTAAGGTTAAGGTTAGGGTTAGGTATAAAGAAAAGGGTTAGGGTTAGGGTTAAGGTTGGGATTAGAGGTTTAGGGTTAGTAATGGTGTTGTTCCCCATGTATAATAAGGCCATGCGGAATAAGGCATTACTAAGTACTTATTGACTAATTAAGAGCCAATATGTTACTAATTTGCATGTTAATAAGCAACTAATTAATGGTGAATATGTTCCCCATACTAAAGTGTTACCATATATTGTTACCATATACCGTAATTTCTGGACTATAAGCCGCACCTGACTATAAGCCGCACCAGCTAAATTTAGGGGAAAATACAGATTGCTCCATATATAAGCCGCACCTGACTATAAGCCGCAGGGTTTTGATGTGTAATTACTGTAGTACATAGGGGTTCCTGCTACCACGGAGGGGATTGTCGGGACATAGATGACTGTTTGGGAACGCAAAGCGTCCCATTTATTAACAATAAATCTTTCAATCATTCAATCAAACTTTCACATCTTTGACATGGCGAACAGCATTCGTGCAGAGTACAAATAATACAACGGTGCAAAGTAATACAAAGTGCTCGTCTGTATGTTATCAAAATAACCAGCCTACCGGTATATGAAAAGTCAGTCTTTAATCATTGTGTCATCGTCTTCTTCCTGCGTACTAAAACCACCGAAATCCTCTTCGTCGGTGTCGGAGAAGAACAGGCCGTAAATAAGCCGCACCCTTGTATAAGCCGCAGGGACCAGAACGAGGGGAAAAAGTCGCGGCTTATAGTCCGGAAATTACGGTATACATATACACTACCGTTCAAAAGTTTGGGGTCACATTGAAATGTCCTTATTTTTGAAGGAAAAGCACTGTACTTTTCAATGAAGATAACTTTAAACTAGTCTTAACATTGCTAATGTGGTAAATGACTATTCTAGCTGCAAATGTCTGGTTTTTGGTGCAATATCTACATAGGTGTATAGAGGCCCATTTCCAGCAACTATCACTCCAGTGTTCTAATGGTACAATGTGTTTGCTCATTGGCTCAGAAGGCTAATTGATGATTAGAAAACCCTTGTGCAATCATGTTCACACATCTGAAAACAGTTTAGCTCGTTACAGAAGCTACTAAACTGACCTTCCTTTGAGCATATTGAGTTTCTGGAGCATCACATTTGTGGGGTCAATTAAACGCTCAAAATGGCCAGAAAAAGAGAACTTTCATCTGAAACTCGACAGTCTATTCTTGTTCAGGGAGCATAGTCTTGATTTTCAGAATTTCCTTTCGGGGCTCGCATGGCAGCACTTTGTGCTGATCCAAATATTTGTCAGTTTTCTTCTTTCTCCCCCCTGAGAGGATGCTCACATGTCTGAACGTCCAACCTTCTTCTGTCTTCCAGCTGCCTCTCCTGCGTCAACGGCTCCTTCCCGTGCTACTGGTGCAAGTACCGCCACATGTGCACCCAGAACGCCAACGACTGCTCCTTCCAAGAGGGCCGCGTCAACGTCTCGGAGGTGAGTTTTCGCTCGGACGATCGTCTCTCCGGATCGGTGTGTGGAAGTCATTTGTTCGGCATCACAAGCGTCACATTTCCTCTTGATGTGGCAACACGTCGTGTCTGATCCCACGGGGATCACCTCATGATCTTTTCCCGCTTCTATAATTCAATAGGTGGGTTTATTAGCACACGTTGTTTGCCGATGCACACCTCAGCCCTCCTTCCTTTTAGCCTGGGGTGTGTGTACATGCTGCAGGATATCTGCCTGGTGTAGTGTGCACTGATACTTTGCTGGCTGCCATAAACAGGCTGGGGGATGAATGAATGAACGTCCATGCAAATACTGCTGGGGTTTTTTTACACAACCAAATGCTTCATTAGCATAAGAGCTAATAAGAGTGGTGCTGAATGCTCGCTTGGGCGGGCGACATGGCGAGCATAACAATTGTGAAACAACTGCTCTAATGTATGCAGAGATATTAACAATGTACATAAAGACTTTTTTTTTTCTCCAGGATATAATGCATCCCAATTCACACATTGTAAAAACATGACCGTACAATTTGTGGCAAGCAATTGTAAAATAGCAACAGTAGGGGTGTAACGGTACGTGTATTTGTATTGATCCGTTTCAGTCCGGGGGTTCCGGTTCGGTTCGGAGGTGTACCGAACGAGTTTCCACACGGACATATTAAGTAGCGTAACGCACGTTGTGTAAACAATACACACCGAGGCACAACACACGGCATGCTAGCAGTTAACAAGCTAGGATAGACTGACCATACGTCCTCTTTTCACCGGACATGTCCTCTTTTGCGGAGCTGTCAGGGCGGAGTTTCTTAAATGCCTCAAATGTCCGGCATTTTGAGTTAGGGTCGTGTGTATTTTCAATGTACGTTCAGGGTTAAGAAGGGGTTAAAAACAAAACAAATTGTGCGCGCAGCAGCATTGGTGAGGGAGGGGCAGAGACAAAGAGAGAGAGAGAGTTATGATAAACAGTGTTTCCCATAAACTGCCAAGATACCTGTGGCGGTGGGGGCGTGGCTATGGGCGTGGTCACCATGACATCGTCGAGTAATTTACATAATTTACCACAATGATATGATTTTCTCTAAAAAGGCTAAAAAAATGTATACTTACTAATTAATAACAGTTTTGTTTTAAACGTCCATCCATCCAACCATCCATCCATTTTACAATATAATTACAACACTTTATGTACATATTTATATACAGATTTGAACAATAAGTTATTCACTGAAATATATTTATTAATTGTGGTTCTTACAAAAAATATATCTTATAAAATATAAAAGCTAAAATGTCTCTTAAAGCTCTGCCCCTTTAATTAGTGCATACTAAATAATTTAACGTTAGCCTACTACTACAACCATATTATTTACCAGCAACATAAAGTGAAACAGAGGCAGAGGTGTCCTGCCACAGTCAGTAACAAATAAACAGAAAACAGTAGTGGTCAAACACAAATAAGGCAACAAGAGAAGTATCCTACACTTCTCTTTTGTAAAGGAAATCTGAACAGCCTATATGGGCATCTACGTCAACTATATGATTTGCCTGAGAAGCTGGAAAGGACCAAAAAAAAATATATATATATATATATATATATGTATATATATATATATATATATATATATAATTTTTTTTGTATTTGTGGTGGACGTAATTCTTTCGTGGCGGGCCGCCACAAATAAATGAATGTGTGGGAAACACTGATAAATGCGCATGCGTCGCCAGGCTCTGCTTTTTATCCATAGATTTATCACATTGAATTTTTTATTATCTGTAGCAGGGGTGTCAAAAGTGTTAATGTTTTAAAGGCCCACGGCACATTCTAAAAATACTATTCAAATAAACAAAAACATAACAAAAGTGAATTAAAAAAAGCTTAAAGGTTAAATGTAATTCAGAAAAAGTTGCAATGTCGACTAATAAAACAAAGCTGTTTTTTTTTTCTTTCCAACTGTCATTGCTCAAAACATAATATTGAATCAAAATCAATGTTATTATGAATTATTGACCTATCCAAGGTTCCCATTACTTCACATCATATATTACACTAAGAAAAATATTTTTGGTTGAAGATTTTGCAAATTTGGTAAATAAATAACCCAAAAATGTATATTTTGTTGTTTTCTTACTGTACCGAAAATGAACCGAACCGTGACCTCTAAACCGAGGTACGTACCGAACCGACATGTTTGTGTACCGTTACACCCCTAAGCAACAGTAAAACAGCGTGAATCCACAAATAGTTCATCACAGTAGTGAATGCAGTTAATTCCTGCAAACCAAGAAACTGTAGATAACCTAAATGATGATGGTTATAATACGTAGAAAGCACAACTTTACTGTGAAAATACTGAAACGTTGTACAATTAATTTGGAAATACTCTACTGCAGTGTTTTTCAACCACTGTGGGAGATGATGTCATTTACGACCTAATTGGGTTAAAAGTATAGATGTCCGATAATGGCTTTTTTGCCGATATTGTCCAACTCTTAAATACCGATTCCGATATCAACCGATACCGACATAGACAGTCGTGGAATTTACACATTGTTATGCCTAATTTTGTTGTGATGCCCCGCTGGATGCATTAAACAATGTAACAAGGTTTTCCAAAATAAATCAACTCAAGTTATGGAAAAAAAGCCAACATGGCACTGCCATATTTATTATTGAAGTCACAAAGTGCATTATTTTTTTTTTAACATGCCTCAAAACAGCAGCTTGGAATTTGGGACATGCTCTCCCTGAGATAGCATGAGGAGGTTGAGGTTAGTGCTGCAAGAGGTTCTGGGTATTTGTTGTGTTGTGTTTATGTTGTGTTACGGTGCGGATGTTCTCCCGAAATGTGTTTGTCATTCTTGTTTGGTGTGGGTTCACAGTGTGGCGCATATTTGTAACAGTGTTAAAGTTGTTCATACGGTCACCCTCAGTGTGACCTGTATGGCTGTTGACCAAGTATGTGTTGCATTCACTTGTGTGTGTGAAAAGCCGTAGATATTATGTGACTGGGCCGGCACGCAAAGGCAGTGCCTTTAAGGTTTATTGGCGCTCTGTACTTCTCCCTACATCCGTGTACACAGCGGCGTTTTAAAAAGTCATACATTTTACTTTTTTAAAACCGATACCGATAATTTCCGATATTACATTTTAAAGCATTTATCGGCCGATAATATCGGCAGCCCGATATTATTGGACATCTCTAGTTAAAAGTATTTTTTGCAAACCAGTAATTATAATCCGCAAATAAGGTGTCGGTGCTGTCTAGAGCTCGGCAGAGTAACCGTGTAATACTCTTCCGTATCAGTAGGTGGCAGCCGGTAGCTAATTGCTTTGTGGATGTTGGGAACATGGTTTGTCTACCTACTCAGTGGCCTAGTGGTTAGAGTGTTGGGTAGGTCGTGAGTTCATACCAAAAGACTATAAAAATGGGAGCCATTACCTCCCTGCTTGGCACTCAGCATCAAGGGTTGGAGTTGGGGGTTGAATCACCATAAATGACTCCCGGGCGCGGCCACCGCTGCTGCTCACTGCTCCCCTCACCTCCCAGGGGGTGATCAAGGGTGATGGGTCAAATGCAGAGAATAATTTCACCACACCTAGTGTGTGTGTGACAATCATTGGTACTTTAACTTACTTTAACAACAACTTTAACAATATGCAGACGACAGCGGGAGGCAGGGTGCAGGTAAAAAGGTGCCTGACGCTTAAACCAAAAATAAACAAAAGGCGAGTGCTGCTAAGAAAAGGCATCGGAGCTTAGGGAAGGCTTTGCAAAACAAAACTAAAACTGAACTGGCTGCAAAGTAAACAAAAACGGAATGCTGGACGACAGCAAAGACTTACAGCGTGTGGAGCAGCAGACGGCGTCCACAAAGTACATCCGTACATGACATGACAATCAACAACAAAATAAGAGCACAAGACAAGAACTAAAACACTACACACAGGAAAACGGCAAAAAACTCAAAATATGTCAGGGTGTGATGTGACAGGTGGTGACAGTACACCTACTTTGAGACAAGAGCTATTATGATGCATGCTTGTCTATGGTTTGAATTTATATCCAACAATTGCGAGAACAACCTTTTACTGTCAATATCGGCTGCTGAGTTAAATTTTTTAAAGGCCTACTGAAATGAATTTTTTTTATTTAAACGGGGATAGCAGATCCATTCTATGTGTCATACTTGATCATTTCGCGATATTGCCATATTTTTGCTGAAAGGATTTAGTAGAGAACGACGACGATAAAGTTCGCAACTTTTGGTCGCTGATAAAAAAAAGCCTTGCCTGTACCGGAAGTAGCGTGACGTCGCAGGTTGAAGGGCTCCTCACATTTCCCCATTGTTTACACGAGCAGCGAGAGCGATTCGGACCGAGAAAGCGACGATTACCCCATGAATTTGAGCCAGGATGAAAGATTTGTGGATGAGGAACGTGAGAGTGAAAGACTAGAGTGCAGTGCAGGACACATCTTTTTTCGCTCTGACCGTAACTTAGGTACAAGCTGGCTCATTGGATTCCACACTTTCTCCTTTTTCTATTGTGGATCACAGATTTGTATTTTAAACCACCTCGGATACTATATCCTCTTGAAAATGAGAGTCGAGAACGCGAAATGGACATTCACAGTGACTTTTATCTCCACGACAATACATCGGTGAAGCACTTTAGCTACGGAGCTAACGTGATAGCATCGTGCTTAAATGCAGATAGAAACAAAATAAATAAGCCCCTGACTGGAAGGATAGACAGAAAATCAACAATACTATTAAACCGTGGACATGTAACTACACGGTTAATGCTTTCCAGCCTAGCGAAGCTTAACAATGCTGTTGCTAACGACGCCATTGAAGCTAACTTAGCAACGGGACCTCACAGAGCTATGCTAAAAACATTATCTCTCCACCTACGCCAGCCAGCCCTCATCTGCTCATCAACACCCGTGCTCACCTGCGTTCCAGCGATCGACGGAGCGACGAAGGACTTTACCCGATCATAGATGCGGTCGGCGGCTAGCGTCGGATAGCGCGTCTGCTATCCAAGTCAAAGTCCTCCTGGTTGTGTTGCTGCAGCCAGCCGCTAATACACCGATCCCACCTACAGCTTTCTTCTTTGCAGTCTCCATTGTTCATTAAACAAATTGCAAAAGATTCACCAACACAGATGTCCAGAATACTGTGGAATTATGAGATGAAAACAGAGCTTTTTTGTATTGGATTCAACGATTGACGTCACGCGCATACGTCATCATACATAGACGTTTTCAACCGGAAGTTTCGCGGGAAATTTAAAATTGCACTTTATAGGTTAACCCGGCCGTATTGGCATGTGTTGCAATGTTAAGATTTCATCATTGATATATAAACTATCAGACTGCGTGGTCGGTAGTAGTGGCTTTCAGTAGGCCTTTAATGTTTTCTGCTGGTGTTGTGCCTCGGGATTTGCCTTGGCTCAAAAAAGGTTGAAAAACACTGCTCTACTGTAACAAGCATGCAAATACTCTAAAATGAACTGTAGCATTGTCTAAAGGTTTGTGCAGATCAACATACCATAAAGTCCTATACATAGTGGATGTATTTGTTTCGGTGAATTCCTGGCAGCTGCTAAAATGTGCAGATTTTTCTTCCCAGCGTATCTTTTCCATCGCCTTGTAAATATATCTGTCTCCCGGCTGACTGACAGCCATGCCTCGCAAGGCCTTATCTCTCTGATGGCGCACGCTGGTACGCTGTCCCCTCATGTTGACACTCCGACTCATCCCTGCACCCATTCAGGCCAGCCTGTTACCCCGGCCTTTATTAATTGGTCAACCTTTATCCAATTACCTCCGCCTTTATCTCCCCTCTCAACCCGGGGCGGCACGGAGTCGCCAGCACGAGCACGCCACAGCCGTTATCTGAAGCAGCACACGGGCCGAGTCTTTCACGCCACACCGAGCCCACGTTGGAGGATTAGTGCGCCCGTCTGCAGGACGCGAGGAGAGCGCTGGCTAGCGCACTCTTATAGGCCAGAGGGGCAAAGGACGGCGGTGATGACGGGAGAAAGCAAAAGTAAACAAAAACTGAGCACGGCAGGCTAGGAGGATTTCATATTTCATTTATTTACTCAACTGCAGAGATAATCAGGCGCAATATTTAGAACATTTGATTTCTGTGGAAAAAGTATGTGATGCCAATCAATGTTTTTCAGAGCCCAGTGTTTCCCGTAAACTGCCAAGATACCTGTGGCGGCGGGGGCGTGGCTATGGGCGTGGTCACCATGACATCATCGAGTAATTTGCATAATTTACTACAATGATATGATTTTCTCTGAAAAGGCTAAAAAAATGTATACTTACTAATTAATAATAACAGTTTTGTTTTAAACGTCCATCCATCCATTTTACAATATAATTACAACACTTTATGTACATATTTATATACAGATTTGAACAATAAGCCATTCACTGAAATATATTTATTAATTGTGGTTCTTACAAAAAATACATCTTATAAAATATAAAAGCTAAAATGTCTCTTAAAGCTCTGCCCCTTTAATTAGTGCATACTAAATAATTTAACTTTAGCCTACTACTACCACCATATTATTTACCAGCAACATAAAGTGAAACAGAGGCAGAGGTGTCCTGCCCCAGTCAGTAACAAATAAACAGAAAACAGTAGTGGTCAAATACAAATAAGGCAACAAGAGAAGTATCCTACACTTCTCTTTTGTAAAGTAAATCTGAACAGCCTATATGGGCATCCACATCAACTATATGATTTGCCTGAGAAGCTGGACAGGACAAAAAATAAATAAATAAATACAAATAAAATAAAATAAAATAAAAAAATAAAAATAAAAAACCTATTTGTGGCGGACGTAATTCTTTCGTGGCGGGCCGCCACAAATAAATTAATGTGTGGGAAACACTGGCGCCCTTTCAGAACTTCTCCGACTGACACTATATTTTGGTATTTTATTTGGCCAGCAGCTAACTGTACTCCATTTGGAGTCGCTCCCCTGAGTTCATAATCACCACTTCTGGTGTTGGAACTAGAGATGTCCGATAATGGCTTTTTTGCCGATATTCCGATATTGTCCAACTCTTAATTACCGATTCCGATATCAACCGATAGCGATATATACAGTGGTGGAATTAACACATTATTATGCCTAATTTTGTTGTGATGCCCTGCTGGATGCATTAAACAATGAAACAAGGTTTTCCAAAATAAAGCTCAAGTTATGGAAAAAAATGCCAACATGGCACTGCCATATTTATTATTGAAGTCACAAAGTGCATTATTGGTGGGTGGGGTTGGGGGCGGGGGGTGTATATCGTAGCGTCCCGGAAGAGTTAGTGCTGCAAGGGGTTCTGGGTATTTGTTCTGTTGTGTTTATGTTGTGTTACGGTGCGGATGTTCTCCCGAAATGTGTTTGTCATTCTTGTTTGGTGTGGGTTCACAGTGTGGCGCATATTTGTAACAGTGTTAAAGTTGTTTATACGGTCTCCCTCAGTGTGACCTGCATGGCTGTTGACCAAGTATGCCTTGCATTCACTTGTGTGTGTGAAAAGCCGTAGATATTATGTGAGGCAGTGCCTTTAAGGTTTATTGGTGCTCTGTACTTCACACACACACACTACACACACACACACACACACTGGTTATCATTTGGAATGGGGACCACGTTTTTGATCATGACTTGTGGGGACCACCCAGGGGAAAAAGAGTTAATATGGTTCATGCGGGACCAAATCTCAATAATTTTGCATAACTCACACAAATTTGTACGTGACTACTGAGGACCATTTATAAAATAAATAAAAAATAAAAATAAAAAAAAGTTCTGCTGTGCAAATGTCTCACACTCAAACTAACCAGTACACATGTTTTATGGGCCAAAGCTTAAAAATCACTTAGGCATCTTCAGAATGGATCTGACTATCATTTAAAAAGGTTTCACTTTAGGGGACCGGTTTTTTTGGTCCCCATACCGTCAGAGGTCCCCTAAAGGTGACTGTGTAAACAGAGCACGCACACACACACACACACACACACACACACACACACACACACACACACACACACACACACACACACACACACACACACACACACACACACACACAGTCATCCGTCATCCTTGTCCTGGCTGCCATATCCATTAGTTGCGCTCTCTGTGGCCCAACTGGTACAGTTCTTCCTGTAGGCTAGACTTATCCTTTTCCCTCTCCACGGCCCGTCTCTCTCCACTTTGATGCCTCTTCACACCACCTCCTCCCTCCCCTCGTGCTCGTCTCCCACACTCCGTGCACAGTTGAACGCGGCTGCTGCAGACGAGGGTGGAATGGATTGTTGTCATTCCGACAGCAACACGGGCATTAGTGTGTGGCCTCGTTAGCTTTTCCGAACCCGCGAGTGCCTTTTTTTATTTCGCGATAACCTTCCCCTTGAACCACAACACAAATAGAAGACCTTTCTAGCATGTTCTTTACCTAGCAGTGTTCATTTCATTGACTAATCATTTCCTTCTTTGTTATCGTCAACAGCCTTTTTTCCCCCAGACGAAAATACAAATTTAAGTTAATTAAAGTACCAATGATTGTCACACACACACTAGGTGTGGCGAAATTATTCTCTGCATTTGACACATCACCCTTGTTCACCCCCTGGGAGGTGAGGGGAGCAGTGAGCAGCAGCGGTGGCCGTGCCCGGGAATCATTTTGGTGGTTTAAACCCTAACTTGACAGGGAACGCTCCGTTCAAAGTGTGCATCTTGGATGAAGGCGTGCAGTGACAGACTTTAGTGCAGCAGCCAGGCTTTTTATACTTAAGTACATGGGAGAATAAGGTCTGGGCTCTTGTTTTGTCCCTGATCACACAAATCATCCCTTGTTACAGTAGAGTGTTTTACTCTGAAATGTTTTATGTTAAAAGGAAGTCATTGCATGTCCTTTAGCTACATTATATTTAATGAAGAAAACAATCAAAAGATCAGCATCAAACATTTTCTTTCATCAGTTGGACGGTGTGGCGCGGTTGGGTTCCTGGTTCGATCCCCAACCTACTCAGTGGCCTAGTGATGGTGGTTATAACCGCATTATGACCGCATTATAAGGCGCATAGAATAGACGCTACAGTAGAGGCTGGGGTTACGTTATGCAGCCCGTAGTTGCGAGACCTGTTGTGGCTCAATATTGGTCCATATATAAGGCGCACCGGACTATAAGGCGCACTGTCAGCTTTTGAGATAATTGGAGGTTTTTAGGTGCGCCTTATAGTGCGGAAAATACGGTAGTTGTCAACTCACTACACACTCATCATTTCCCCCATGGCAGTATTTACCTTTTAGCTCTCCCAGTGTGTGTTACCATGACAACCTCAACTCCCTCACCCCTTTCCGCTGTCGTCGGTGCTTGCACGATGCGCATTCATCTTATCCACGGCGAATTGTGCTACGAGCAGTGTGTTCTGAAGACCCACCCACAAAAAGAGCAAGCAATTAGCCGAACCTCGCCCCGTGTTTTTACCCCTTTTGAGAAAATGCTGCGGCAGGAGGAGAGCAAGGAAAGTGAAAGAGAAAATGAATATAATGAGTTGCATTTTCAAATCAAATATGCATGAATCAACAACGCCCGTGATGACACAACAAGCAGGTTTGGGGAATTAGGAAACAATCAGGTGGAAAATGACAGCAGGGAAGAGTTACTTTGCTACGGAAAGCAACACGGAAGAAGAAAAAGGAGGGCGGGGTCTCATTGCTGTTACACATTTCATATCTTCTCTCATCTTTCCACTTCTCCTCCTCGCCTTCCCTCCGCTGGAACAAAAAGCCGCGGCTTAGATAAGTTTCGGGCCGGGCTACGTCAAGACTCGCTTCAGGTCATGTCTACACTAAGTCGTTTAACCCCTTAAAGGGATATCCCGCGTGTTGAGACTGCACTGCAAAAAACTGAAATCTATTTAAGATGAAATATCTCAAATAAGGCTGATATTTGCTTATTTTCTGTCTGATAAGATCATTCTTCTCACTAAGCAGATATTATGTTAGAGCAGACCTGGGCATTCTGCGGCCCGCGGGCCACATCCGGCCCTTTGTGCGTCCCTGTCCGGCCCGCGTGAGGCCAATCATAAATTACAAAATACATTTGAAAAAGTATCTATGTCGAGTGTGCAATACAACGGTGCTGCTTTTGTTTTGAAAGGCGTTATTTGTATTACTTCCGTGTGGACGTGCGCGCGTGCGTGATTGCGAGTGAGTGTGAACAGCCGCAATCACAAATTACAAAATAAAGTTGAAAAAACATCTATGTCGTGCACCCAATACAACTGTGCTGCTTTTATTTTGAAAAGTGTTATTTATGGCCGTGTGTCCGTGTGTAACCTGCGAGTGAAGGTGCACAGCGACAAGTGATGCACGGTTTACACCCGAGACGCTAAAAAGAGAAAAGTTGATGAGGAATGGCGTGTTTTCAACAAGACATGGACTGCCAAGCAACGTTCCCTCTAAGGTGCGCGCCTGCACAATTGCGCACTGCTCAAGCGTCCACTGCGCACAGCAAATGTATGCTGAGCACCAAATCAAATCCCATCTGAATTCTAAACAAAATGAACACATTTATTCTGTGTAATTTTGCAATGCAACTTTGAGTGACAGTGACAACAAGCGGCCCTAACGGTGTTCGTCAACACCGTTCAATTGAACACCATTCAATTATTGTAACGTCTATCGAGATGCTTCGAGGCCAGGAATTATATCGATCACTTTATTGAGCAAAACTGTTTATATTCGGCCATAACCACACCAAAAACATGAGTAAAACACTCCTATCTCGAAAAACTAGTCATTTTCTGCCGTACAAACCAGGCCAAAAACCAACTTGTCATCTGTCACCAACACGCATACCACTAAACCATTGGTGCGTTTATGGCCACACAAAAAGTCGGACAACTCAAACACCACACAAAGTTACACTATGACTCCTCAGTCATACGTGTGCTTATTTTACTGTCATTTATTATTAATGTTATTTTATTGATATTAATCATGGAATGCTGTTACTAGAGAAAGTTACAGGAATGCACACTTCATCTTATGCTTACATTTCATTGTGCAACATGAGGATGTTTAAGGGGAACTAAATGTGATCTCTGAAAGGGGTACAAAGGATTTCCAAAGCAGTGCTTTTGGTATAAAGTTAAGTTAGGTTAAATGAAAGTATTATTATTATTATTATTATTATTATTATTTATCTTACGGTATATATCAAAAATAATATCGAGCAAAATGTAATTGAAATATTGTCGATGTGGCCCTCCAGTAGTGCTCGGGTTGCTCATGCGGCCCCTGGTAAAAATTAATTGCCCACCCCTGTGTTAGAGTGTTTTACTTGTTTTAAGGGTTTTGGTCCTAAATGATCTCAGTGAGATATTACAGCTTGTTGCTGAGATTTGATGAGCTATATTGAGTAAAACATGCTTGAAACTAGAATATCAACTGTTGCAAAGCTGTGTCATCAACACTCACGAGTATGAAACTACTTTTTTAAAGTAATCATTTCTTAGTTCAAGCATGAACAAAAAAATCATGACTTTGACACAATTGTGTCTCATAATTAAAACAGATGACAGCCAAATGGACTTTGCTGTTTTATTTTCAATGAAACAATAGAAAATACGTACTCATATAGTAGTACAGTTGGCACAGTACAGTAAACTGACTATTTAAACATTTAACATGTGACATTTCTAACAATTTTGAACAGAAATAGTTCATGCACATTCACATAAATTCCTCAAAATTACAATTAATTAATATATATGCGCACTAATTGACTGAAAGAGCACGCACTTGGCGCGATGATGTCATGTTATCCATGGAAAAATTAATTATTAGACTGTATGATTTGCCTGAGCGGCTAGGAGACCCCGAGAGTAACAAGATGTTGCCTTGTTGCCTTTCTATTAAGAACAATAAATGAGTTTTTAGTATAAGTTTGCTGGTTTCAAGAAATGTAATGCCGAGCGCATATCATTATGTCAAGATAATGGCACTAGCATTTACTTCATTTAAGAATATTTTTCAACATATTGAGCAAAAAGGTCTCTTTTTTTTTCTACCAAAAAAAATGCACTTGTTATTAGTGAGAATTAGGGATGATGCTCAAAACCTGTTTCCCCGGTTGTTCGATAAGAAAAGAACCGAGTCCTCTGACTCAAATCCCTTTTTGAGAACCTGTACCCATTATCAAGACCACTATAGTAAAGAAAAATAGTTGGTTCTTTATTCGAATCCCTGGAATCCCGTCCCGACCAGAAATGCCCCGTGAGACATCACAAGAAATGACGTCACGTAGCTCAGTCATTAGGCGCAGATAGGGAAAGCAGGAAAAACAATGGACCGGAAAAAAGCGCTTCAAGGTGTAATAAAGTTCAAAACAAAAAGGTATAATCCAATGAATAACTTTACTGAGAGATTTGAGCAGGGTACAAACACACGATGAACACTTTTACGACCAACCGGAAACATAGCAACCAGGCTAGCAACGCACCTCCTTTACGGCAGCTGTCGCAACGTTCTTAAAGCAACCGCAGCACATACATATATATACAACACATCTCCCTTTTTTTACTTTTGTTTTTCTTTCCTTGTAAACAAAACAAAATCACACTGTATATGTGTTGACTGTCTAATTATAAATAATGCAGACGAGGCGTGTTGGCTGAGTTCTTGACGTTTACTTTCACAGCGTGCTCATAACCTCATTCTTAGCTGCCGGGTGGTGACATGCAACAACACTTTCATGCTCGTCACTCCCGTTGCATGCTGGGTAGTGTAGTTGTTATATTCCCTAGCTCGGTGGTTCTCAACCTTTTTTCAGTGATGTACCCCCTGTGAAATTTTTTTTAATTCAAGTACCCCCTAATCAGAGCAAAGCATTTTTGGTTGAAAAAAAGAGATAAAGAAGTGAAATACAGCACTATGTCATCAGTTTCTGATTTATTAAGTTGTATAACAGTGCAAAATATTGCTCAGTTGTTGTGGTCTTTCTTGAACTATTTGGAAAAAAAGATGTAAAAATAACTAAAAACTTGTTCAAAAATAAACAAGTGATTGAATTATAAATAAAGGTTTCTACACATAGAAGTAATCATCGACTTAAAGTGCCCTCTTTGGGGATTGTAATAGAGATCCATCTGGATTCATGAACTTAATTCTAAACATTTCTTCACAAAAAAATAAATCTTTAACATCAATATTTATGGAACATGTCCACACAAAATCTAGCTGTCAACACTGAATATTGCATTGTTGCATTTCTTTTCACAGTTCTTTTTGACAGACATTTAAAAAAAATCTCACGTACCCCTTGGCATACCTTCAAGTACCCCCAGGGGTATGCGTACCCCCATTTGAGAACCACTGCCCTAGCTCATAACATCACATCTTTCCCCCTATAAAGAAATAATGTTAACTCAATAAAGTGTATTTCCTTTTTTAGCTTTAACTTTTCATTGTTTAGCATTGTAACCACATTTGCAAACAACTTTTCTCCTCATAGAATTTTCTTTCAATAAAGAAATAAAGTGCAACAATGTCAAAGCATCATAACAAACAGTTATGTTCCAATAGCAGCAGAAGTGCACTTTTTGGAGAGCTGTATTATTTTCAGTTTTGTGCCCAAGGGACTGATTTTATTTAACATTATATTATTATTTATACACCTATAGTGATCACAGAGACAGGTTGTTTTTGTGTTACTGTATATATTTGTTTTTCTGAAAAATCCCACTTAATATACTTTGGGTAACAACAGTCAAATATGTATTTATTCATAATATTTAATTTTTTTCTTATATAATAAAAGTGAGCTTCTGTTAAACCAAATATTGTGTCTTTTTTTCCATATACAACAACCTATCTGGACTCGATAAGAGAATCGATAAGGAATCGGTTCGATAAGAGGATTTGATAATAGGCTCGAACTCGATAATTTCTTATCAAACGTCATCCCTAGTGAGAATATACTTATTTGAAGGTATTGTGATTTAGGGCTATATAAATAAACATTGATTGATTGATTGATTGATTTTTGGGTTCATTGAGGTTAGCTCATTTTACTTGTTTTGGAAAGTCTTGACAAGCCACATTTTCTTGTTCTATTGGCAGATAATTTTGCTTAGTTCAAATAAAATACCCCTCATTTTTGTATTTTTTTTTCTTGTTTTTGAACACTGACTTTTTGCGGTGTGGCACATGTGCGACACAAAGTTAATTCGCATAATCCAGGTGTGTTCGTCCGACCACACCAAATAAAATGTGATGAAGGTGTTTCCATGGGTTGCAGGATGCTTGTTTACAGCCAGACTATTTGAGAAATGGACCTCATTTAGTGCAGGGACACGTACTGAGTGTTGCTTTGGTCAACAAAGCATTTCCATTCGCTGTCTTTTTGCGGGGCTTTTTTTTCTTCCAGTTGTTTGCTTTCTCAGGAATGTCTTCACTAATGTTGTCCATGACACGCGACACTTTGACATCCCCGGTGTTTAAGTGGTGTGTGTGCATACCTCTGCCGTGCTGCAACATCGACCGCCTCGTACTCAGCCGTTAACGTCACGGTAGCCTTGTATTTGTGCGCCTCTACATTCTTCTAAGTGCTCCGACACTTCACTCTCACACTTTTTGGGAACTCAACACCAACCTTTTTACACCGCCCCCCCCCCCCCTTACATCTGCCTTGTATCGCCGTGATGACGACTCACACACATGACGACCAAATTAGCTCTGAAATGGTCCTGGTAGACACATGGTTAGACTCCAAAGTGCTCCTATATCTGTTGCCAATTACCGGCATGTAATGTTGACGTATGACTCATTGCTCCTTGACACTACATCAAGGAGGCTCCATGTAGTCTACACTCCCAACAAAACATGGAGACGGTTTCTCTATCTCTCACACCCTTAAATAAGCGCATACACTTATAGCTTACAGCCTACCCACACATTCTTGAACAACCATAGACATACTTTTTTACTCTCTCTCTCTCTCTCTCTCTCTCTCTCACACACACACACACACACACACACACACACACACACACACACACACACACACACACACACACACACACACACACACACACACACACACACACTCTGAGGCTGACAGGGTTATTTGCAACAGAGGTGTGAAGGCCCCAGACCGTGACATTCTGGCATACTCTGTTTACTCTGGCTCTGGCTGGTACTGACCAAGGTGCACACACACACACACACACACACACACATACACACACACACGCACACACACACACGGTAAGCCAAGGCCGCTTTAAAGGGCTTCAGTGTGTTTGTGCACGTATGTGCAGACAAACATACACACGTGTGACTGCTTCTTATCAAGGCACAGCACAACCAGCAGCTCAGGGCTGAAGGACCACGCGGGTTCCGGAGAAGGTGGACTGGTTTGGAGGATGTCGGGTCAATCGTAGCCAACCATTATTTGTTTTTCCTGTCCCTTTTGTCTTTCAATCAATCAATGTTTAATTATATGGCCCTAAATCACGAGTGTCTCAAAGGGCTGCACAAGCCACAACGACATCCTCGGCTCAGATCCCACATCAGGGCAAGGACCAACTCAACCCAATGGGACAATGAGAAACCTTAGTGAGAGTCCAGTCCATAGTGGATCTAACATAATAGTGAGAGTTCAGTCCATAGTGGATCTAACATAATAGTGAGAGTTCAGTCCATAGTGGATCTAACATAATAGTGTGAGAGTCCAGTCCATAGTGGATCTAACATAATAGTGTGAGAGTCCAGTCCATAGTGGATCTAACATAATAGTGAGAGTCCAGTCCATAGTGGATCTAACATAATAGTGAGAGTCCAGTCCATAGTGGATCTAACATAATAGTGTGAGAGTCCAGTCCATAGTGGATTTAACATAATAGTGTGACAGTCCAGTCCATAGTGGATCTAACATAATAGTGAGAGTCCAGTCCATAGTGGAAATAAAAAAATCTCCTGATGATTGAGGGAACCCCTCATGAAACAGGCCTGTAGAGATGAAGTAGTCTTCTGATTTTTTTCCACACATACACATACATGTATATATATATATATATATATATATATATATATATATATATATATATATATATATATATATATATATATATATATATATATATATATATATATATATATGTTTTTATAAAACAGGGAAACCTGCGAAGCAGGCGTGTAGGGATGATATAGCCTCTTGTGTTTTTTTTCTTCTTGTTTCTAACCTCCAGAAAAAGACTTAGATCAGGAAAAGTGCGCTACCGAAACCGGATGTAAACAAAACGCACGCCAATGTCTGGAGTGTTGTCCGCATGTTTTCAATGTGGATGTGATTTTTATATGTATCGCACATACAACCGCAAACATTAAGAGGACAGTGGCGGCTTTTAAAGAAAGAAAGTCCAACAACGGCGTGAAGCAAGTGTGACATCATGCTCTCTGCAGCCCGCCTTTCGTCAGGGACGTCGAGGGACAGAAGTAGAGTCTCTAAACATGACTACAGTCTACAGCAGGGGTCACTAACGCGGTGCCCGCGGGCACCAGGTAGCCCGTAAGGACCAGATGAGTAGCCCACTGGCCTGTTCTAAAAATAGCTCAAATAGCAGCACTTACCAGTGAGCTGCCTCTATTTTTTACATTTTATTTATTTACTAGAAAGCTGGTCTCGCTTTGCCCGACATTTTTAATTCTAAGAGAGACAAAACTCAAATAGAATTTGAAAATCCAAGAAAATATTTTAAAGACTTGGTCTTCACTTGTTTAAATAAATTCATTATTTTTTTTTACGTTGCTTCTTATAACCTTCAAAAAGACAATTTTAGAGAAAAAATACAACCTTAAAAATTATTTTAGGATTTTTAAACACATATACCTTTTGACTTTTTAAATTCCTTCCTCTTCTTTCCTGACAATGTAAATCAATGTTCAAGTTTTTTTTTTATTATTGTAAAGAATAATAAATACATTTTAATTTAATTTTTCATTTTAGCTTCTGTTTTTTCGACGAAGAATATTTGTGAAATATTTCTTTAAACTTATTATGATTAAAATTCAAAAAAAATAATCTGGCAAATCTAGAAAATCTGTAGAATCAAATTTAAATTTTATTTCAAAGTCTTTTGAATTTCTTTTAAAATTTGTGTTCTGGAAAATCTAGAAGAAATAATGATTTGTCTTTGTTAGAAATATAGCTTGGTCCAATTCGTTATATATTCTAACAAAGTGTAAATTGGTTTTTAACCTATTTAAAACATGTCATCAAAATTCTAAAATTAAACCTAATCAGGAAAAATTACTAATGATGTTCCATAAATTCTTTTTTTTATTTTTTCAAAAAGATTCGAATTAGCTAGTTTTTCTCTTCTTTTTTTCGGTTGAATTTTGAATTTTAAAGAGTCGAAATTGAAGATAAACTGTGTTTAAAAATTTAATTGTCAATTTTTTCATGTTTTCTCCTCTTTTAAACCATTAAATTAAGTGTAAATATCATTAATTATTAATACTAACATAGAGTTAAAGGTAAATTGAGCAAATTGGCTATTTCTGGCAATTTATTTAAGTGTGTATCAAACTGGTATCCCTTCGCATTAATCACTACCCAAGAAGTAGCTCTTGGTTTCAAAAAGGTTGGTGACCCCTGGTCTACAATAACACCAGAAGAAGATGCTAGATTTGTTGCTGGTTATTTTTTTTTTAAAGTCTGTAAACACTTGAAAAACTCTCAACAAAGTACATTGTACAAAAAGCAGCAACAATTGTAAATATGGCAAAACCATAACCATTTTTTAACACTAATTAATATTAGTTTTGAATGTATTTAAAGAATATCATCATAGCAAATTATCCAAATTACTCGATGATGTCATGGTGACCACGCCCACCACCGCAGGTATCTTGGCAGTTTAGGGGTAACCCTGGGTAAGAGAAGTTGCTTTTGCAAAGTCAGTCCCCTTTTTAATGCTTACATGGATTCTCCAGACATTAAAGGGGACCTATGAGGGATTGGAACCGGCCAAAAGTGTGTGGTCCTTTCTGCTACATCAGGGGTGTCCAAAGTGCGGCCCGGGGGCCTTTTGCGGCCCGCAGCTAGTAGTTTACCGGCCCGCCACACATTCTGGAAATATTATTGTAAAAATAAAAAAGAACATTAAAAAAAAGTGGAATGAGGTGAAATCTAACGAGAAAAAGTTGCAATGTTGACACAAAAGCTGCCATGCAGGCTGTTTTTTTTTTTCTTCTTTTGTCTTTCTTCATTTTTCTTTTTTTGCCATTGCTCAAAAAAAAAAAAAAGACAAAAAATCCACGTTATAATGAATTATTTTCAGGGCTCCAATTACTTCAAATATTTCACTTTAAAATGTTTCATGTGGTAAATATTGCATGTATTGTGTAGTAGCCATATAAAAACATCAAAGTTTTCTTTGACAAAAGCGCACAAAACAAACAAAATAATAGTTCCAGCATAAAATCGCCAGATATCTCGTAATTTAAGTGTTGAAAGTAAAAGAAAAACCTAATAAAAATGTATCACTTTATGAGTGGGGCACCTTTTGGATCACAAATATATTTAGTGATTTTTTAGTTATCTTTTCACTGTGATTACTCAAAAATATAAAATAATTAAAATCAATGGTGTCCTGCATTATTGATCTTTTAGGGCTCTAATTACTAAATACTGCATATTTCAGTTTTACTATAAAAAAACTAAGTTGTTTTTGACAGAAAAGCCATAAAACATTTTTTTTTTTTTGTAAATCTCTATATCAACCTGAAGTTGATATAGAGATTTACTGTAAGCGTTAAATAATTTAAAAAAAAATAAAATAATCTGACTTATTTTTAAAATTTTAATGACTGAGACCCTTTATGGTCCCCGGGACCCCTAAAGGTAAAATAAATAAAAAAAATGCGTATATTTTGTTATGGTTTGAAAATGAAAAATATCAAAATGGCCCCCACATGCTTTAATTTTTCCGTGTGCGGCCCTCAGTGGAAAAAGTTTGGACACCCCTGTGCTACATGTACTCCAAGTACTTCAAGACAAGACTTATTCAGACCAGATGCACATGAGCAGAAAGACGACTATGGCAGTAACAAGCCGCAGATGACATTCAGACTGACGCACTTTATTGTTGGACCACTGCATGTGGTGGTAGAGAACGAGAGATCGTGCATGAGTGATGGGAGGAAGTGGAGGCCAGATGGATCGTCACTGGACCATAGCTGGTGAGTGTCTAACCCAGGCCTGGGCAATTATTTTGACTCGGGGGGCCAAATTCAGAGGAAAAAAAAGTGTCTGGGGGCCGGTATATCTATTTTTCGGAACACTAATACAAAACCTCACAATAATGTCTGATTGAAAGCTAAAAACGTTATGACAGACCGCCTTAAAAAAAGGAATTTTATTTTATTTTTTTTACTGAATGAGACCCAGAATGTACATGAAAATAAAGAATGTGGGATTTACAATATTAACTAACGTATTTTTCGTTTTATAAGTCACAGTTTTAAAAAAAAAATGTATTTATTTATTTTTCATAAAGAAATACAATCATGTGTGCTTACGGACCCTGCAGACTGTATTGATCTATATTGATATATAATATATATATTGTGTTTTTTATGTTGATTACATTTTTTATGTTTTATTTTATTTTTTTAAATTTTTTTTTTAATTTCTCGCGCGGCCCCGTACCAATCGGTCCGCGGACCGGTACCAGGCCGGGCCCGGTGGTTGGGGACCACTGACTTAGATTACCATAGTAACTAATTAGATTACCATAGTAACTAATTAGATGACCATAGTAAATAATTACATTACCATAGTAACTAATTAGTGACCATAGTAACTAATTAGATGACCATAGTAACTAATTAAATTACCATTGTAACTAATTAGATGACCATAGTAACTAATTAAATGACCATAGTAACTAATTAGATGACCATAGTAACTAATTATATGGCAATAGTAAATAATTAGATTACCATAGTAACTAATTAGTGACCATGGTAACTAATTAGATGACCATAGTAACTAATTAAATTACCATAGTAACTAATTAGATGACCATAGTAACTCATTAAATTACCATAGTAACTAATTAGATGACCATAGTAACTAATTAGATGACAATAGTAACTAATTAGTGACCATAGTAACTCATTAAATTACCATAGTAACTAATTAGATGACCATAGTAACTAATTAGATGACAATAGTAACTAATTAGTGACCATAGTAACTAATTATATGGCCATAGTAAATAATTTGATGACCATAGTAACTAATTAGATGACCATAGTAACTAATTAGATGACAATAGTAACTAATTAGTGACCATAGTAACTAATTATATGGCCATAGTAAATAATTAGATGACCATAGTAACTCATTAAATTACCATAGTAACTAATTAGATGACCATAGTAACTAATTATATTACCATAGTAACTAATTAGATGACCATAGTAACTCATTAGATGACCATAGTAACTAATTAGATGACCATAGTAACTAATTAGATGATCATAGTAACTAATTATATGGCCATGGTAAATAATTAGATGACCATAGTAACTAATTAGATGACCATAGTAACTAATTATATTACCATAGTAACTAATTATATTACCATAGTAACTAGTATATCATGCAAAAGTGCAGATTCCAAGCATTGAAATACTTAGTGTAGTTGAAGACTTCCGGTCATTAGAAAACATCACTGCACATCATAATGGCAGCTACACTTTCCATCTTAAAGATCTAAAACAATTATTTGGGAATGTCCGGCGGGCCAGATTGAAAAGCTTAACGGTCCGCATGTGGCCCCCGGGCCTTAATTTGCCCGGGTCTTGTCTAACCCTTGCTTTGCTAGCGGTGCATCTCCTCCAGCTGTCAAGCCACTTGCTGTATTTTCTCTTCATAGAATTATTGTCCAAGAGTCCGTAAATCCACAAGTTAGCGGGCTTAGATTTGGCAACATGAATTAATGTATTTATTCTGGCCGCCAGACATTTATATAGCAACACTTCATCACTCTTTGTAATTTGACAAACATGCAATAGAAAAGGGATACAGGAAGTAAAGCAAGAATGCTTATCCATGTCCCGCCCCTAGTTTACAATCAACTTACCCAACTCCATCTTGCCTGGGTATCTTTCGTCTTCTGAAGCCTCGTCTGGTGTGTTATGTCCCGTATTCCACAGTCAGTTCTGTTGCACCTGTGTCCCACAGTTGAGATAGTCCAAACAACTGGTCATGTTTTTGATAGTTTCCCAACAACACATTTTTTTCACCGCAAGTTCGAACACTCTTAGGCTAGAAGACAGTTTAATTTCTCCGCTCACATTGTCCCACAGTTTCACCCCCGCTTTAGTGAAGCGCTGGCTGTCCAAAGTCGGGACCCAAGGTGGACCACTCATCTGTGCATCAGTTGGGGACGTCTCTGTCTCCGCTCGGGATGGTCTGGCCCCACTATGGACTGGACTCTCACTATTATGTTAGATCCACTATGGACTGGACTCTCACTATTATGTTAGATCCACTATGGACTGGACTCTCACACTATTATGTTAGATCCACTATGGACTGGACTCTCACACTATTATGTTAGATCCACTATGGACTGGACTCTCACACTATTATGTTAGATCCACTATGGACTGGACTCTCACACTATTATGTTAGATCCACTATGGACTGGACTCTCACACTATTATGCTAGATCCACTATGGACTGGACTCTCACACTATTATGCTAGATCCACTATGGACTGGACTCTCACTATTGTGTTAGATCCACTATGGACTGGACTTTCACTGATATGTTGGATCCACTATGGACTGGACTTTCACTGATATGTTGGATCCACTATGGACTGGACTCTCACACTATTATGTTAGATCCACTATGGACTGGACTCTCACAATATTATGTTAGATCCTCTATGGACTGGACTCTCACACTATTATGTTAGATCCACAATGGACTGGACTCTCACACTATTATGTTAGATCCACTATGGACTGTACTCTCACACTATTACATTAGATCCACTATGGACTGGACTCTCACACTATTATGTTAGATCCACTATGGACTGGACTCTCACTATTATGTTAGATCCACTATGGACTGGACTCTCACACTATTATGTTAGATCCACTATGGACTGTACTCTCACACTATTACATTAGATCCACTATGGACTGGACTCTCACACTGTTATGTTAGATCCACTATGGACTGGACTCTCACTATTATGTTAGATCCACTATGGACTGGACTCTCACACTATTATGTTAGATCCACTATGGACTGGACTCTCACACTATTATGTTAGATCCACTATGGACTGGACTCTCACACTATTATGTTAGATCCACTATGGACTGGACTCTCACACTATTATGTTAGATCCACTATGGACTGGACTCTCACACTATTATGCTAGATCCACTATGGACTGGACTCTCACACTATTATGCTAGATCCACTATGGACTGGACTCTCACTATTGTGTTAGATCCACTATGGACTGGACTTTCACTGATATGTTGGATCCACTATGGACTGGACTTTCACTGATATGTTGGATCCACTATGGACTGGACTCTCACACTATTATGTTAGATCCACTATGGACTGGACTCTCACAATATTATGTTAGATCCACTATGGACTGGACTCTCACACTATTATGTTAGATCCACTATGGACTGTACTCTCACACTATTACATTAGATCCACTATGGACTGGACTCTCACACTGTTATGTTAGATCCACTATGGACTGGACTCTCACTATTATGTTAGATCCACTATGGACTGGACTCTCACACTATTATGTTAGATCCACTATGGACTGGACTCTCACACTATTATGTTAGATCCACTATGGACTGGACTCTCACACTATTATGTTAGATCCACTATGGACTGGACTCTCACACTATTATGTTAGATCCACTATGGACTGGACTCTCACACTATTATGCTAGATCCACTATGGACTGGACTCTCACACTATTATGCTAGATCCACTATGGACTGGACTCTCACTATTGTGTTAGATCCACTATGGACTGGACTTTCACTGATATGTTGGATCCACTATGGACTGGACTTTCACTGATATGTTGGATCCACTATGGACTGGACTCTCACACTATTATGTTAGATCCACTATGGACTGGACTCTCACAATATTATGTTAGATCCACTATGGACTGGACTCTCACACTATTATGTTAGATCCACTATGGACTGTACTCTCACACTATTACATTAGATCCACTATGGACTGGACTCTCACACTATTATGTTAGATCCACTATGGACTGGACTCTCACTATTATGTTAGATCCACTATGGACTGGACTCTCACACTATTATGTTAGATCCACTATGGACTGTACTCTCACACTATTACATTAGATCCACTATGGACTGGAGTCTCACACTGTTATGTTAGATCCACTATGGACTGGACTCTCACTATTATGTTAGATCCACTATGGACTGGACTCTCACACTATTATGTTAGATCCACTATGGACTGGACTCTCACTATTATGTTAGATCCACTATGGACTGGACTCTCACACTATTATGTTAGATCCACTATGGACTGTACTCTCACACTATTACATTAGATCCACTATGGACTGGACTCTCACACTGTTATGTTAGATCCACTATGGACTGGACTCTCACTATTATGTTAGATCCACTATGGACTGGACTTTCACTGATATGTTGGATCCACTATGGACTGGACTCTCACGATATTATGTTAGATCCACTATGGACTGGACTCTCACTATTATGTTAGATCCACTATGGACTGGACTCTCACACTATTATGTTAGATCCACTATGGACTGGACTCTCACACTATTATGTTAGATCCACTATGGACTGGACTCTCACACTAGTATGCTAGATCCACTATGGACTGGACTCTCACTATTATGTTAGATCCACTATGGACTGGACTGTCACGATATTATGCTAGATCCAATATGGACTGGACTCTCACACTATTATGTTAGATCCACTATGGACTGGACTCTCACACTATTATGCTAGATCCACTATGGACTGGACTCTCACACTATTATGCTAGATCCACTATGGACTGGACTCTCACTATTATGTTAGATCCACTATGGACTGGACTTTCACTGATATGTTGGATCCACTATGGACTGGACTTTCACTGATATGTTGGATCCACTATGGACTGGACTCTCACGATATTATGTTAGATCCACTATGGACTGGACTCTCCCAATATTATGCTAGATCCACTCGACGTCCATTGCACCGGTCGCCCAGTGGTGGGGTCCCCACATCTGCGGTCCCCTCCAAGGTTTCTCATTGTCCCATTGGGTGGAGTTCTTCCTTGCCCTGATGTGGGTTCTGAGCCGATGATGTCGTTGTGGCTTGTGCAGCCCTTTGAGACACTTGTGATTTAGGGCTATATAAGTAAACATTGATTGAAACATTGAAGTTAAAGTTAAAGTACCAATGATTGTCACACACACACACCAGGTGTGGTGACATTTGTCCTCTGCATTTAACCCATCCCCTTGTTCACCCCCTGGGAGATGAGGGGAGCAGTGGGCAGCAGCCCCCAAGACTAGTTTTTGGTGATTTAACCCCCAATTCCAACCCTTGATGCTGAGTGCCAAGCAGGGATGCAATGGGTCCCATCTTTATAGTCTTTGGTATGACTCGGTAGGTTTGAACTCACAACCTACCGGTCTCAGGACGGACACTCTAACCACTAGGCCACTGAGTAGTGAGTCTGATCCTTGATTGTGGAATATGCCATGTTATGTTTGAACTTCAGGACACTCCTGAGTTCATGATCTCTGAATTTGCTAAGACTGTGGGCAGTGAAGTCTGTTTGTATTCCAGCCCAGTGCGTTGTTGTGGATCTTCTTGTCCTTGGAATCCATGGCACACATAAGTGTGTACAGTATATTCATGATCTGTCACACGCATGCAGGTGTTCCAGCTCCCCGGCTGAAAGGCTATTTCTAGCCTTGCTGTCACCCAGCTCATCCCCTTCCATTTATGCTACTCTTCCAAACTGTCATGGTTTCTGCAGCCCCTGCTACATTTTATTTAACACGCATACTTTATGCAGAGCCCGGCAGTGTACGTCTCACAACTGGCAGAGGTTGCGGGTTATCGTCGCTGGGAGACAGCTCTGTCATGGCGGGGGGACAACAGGGCTGGCTGGTTAAGATTAATTAAACCTTCTACCTCAATTTCGACTATCGCACTCTCTTTTTCTTCTCCTGATCCTGGCACCAAACACTAAATATATCCAGACATTTAATAAATAATGCAAGAGGAGGAGATACGGACATCTGGATCAACAGTATCATTTGCCCGTGTGGACAGATTAAAAACAAAGTTCAAATGATGTTTTTGAGTATAGCACACTGGATTGGACATTGTCACATGACTACTTATTCTTCTTCTTCTGCTGCAGCCGTCACACTTTATGACACAATCTGCAGTGTCTTGTGAATGAATGAATGACATTTAATTGGTGCTTGGCCCTCCCAAAACACAGCAACTTTGAAAAAAACAATACTGTTTAAAAGTCTATATCAGTGGTTCTTAACCTTGTTGGAGGTACCGAACCCCACCAGTTTCATATGCGCATTCACCCAACCCTTCAAATTCAAGACAAAGTTATATGTTTTTGGTAACACTTTAGTATGGGGAACATATTCTAAGTAATAAAGACTTAATTTAGAGTTATTTGGTTAGGGTTAGGGTCAGGGTTAGAGGGTTAGGGTTATAATAAGGCCATGCCGGCTCAGATCCCACATCAGGGCAAGGAAAATCTCAACCCAATGGGATGACAATGAGAAACCTTGGAGAGTACCGCAGATGTCCATGGTAGATCTAACATAATAGTGAGAGAGTCCAGTCCATAGTGGATCTAACATAATAGTGGGAGTCCAGTCCATAGTGGATCTAACATAATAGTGAGAGTCCAGTCCATAGTGGATCTAGCATAATATTGTGAGAGTCCAGTCCATAGTGGATCTAACATAATATTGTGAGAGTCCAGTCCATAGTGGATCTAACATAATAGTGTGAGAGTCCAGTCCATAGTGGATCTAATATAATAGTGAGAGTCCAGTCCATAGTGGATCTAACATAATAGTGTGAGAGTCCAGTCCATAGTGGATCTAACATAATAGTGTGAGAGTCCAGTCCATAGTGGATCTAACATAATAGTGAGAGTCCAGTCCATAGTGGATCTAGCATAATATTGTGAGAGTCCAGTCCATAGTGGATCTAACATAATAGTGTGAGAGTCCAGTCCATAGTGGATCTAACATAATAGTGTGAAAGTCCAGTCCATAGTGGATCTAACATAATAGTGTGAGAGTCCAGTCCATAGTGGATCTAACATAATAGTGAGAGTCCAGTCCATAGTGGATCTAATATAATAGTGGGAGTCCAGTCCATAGTGGATCTAACATAATAGTGAGAGTCCAGTCCATAGTGGATCTAACATAATAGTGAGAGTCCAGTCCATAGTGAATCTAACATAATAGTGTGAGAGTCCAGTCCATAGTGGATCTAACATAATAGTGAGAGTCCAGTCCATAGTGGATCTAACATAATAATGTGAGAGTCCAGTCCATAGTGGATCTAACATAATAATGTGAGAGTCCAGTCCATAATGGATCTAACATAATAGGGAGAGTCCAGTCCATAGTGGGGCCAGCAGGAGATCATCTTGAGTGGAGACAGGTCAGCAGCGCAGAGATGTCCCCAACTGATGCACAGATGAGTGGTCCACCCTGGGTGCCGACTTTGGACAGCTAGTGCGTCATCTGTGGTCCCCGAATCCATGGACTTGTTTCTTCAGCATTGTCCACACGTTTAAGTCAGAACTTTGGGAAGGCCATTCACATGGACAAAGATAAGACCTTCTGAAGGACAGTTCTGTGGTCAGATGAAACAAAAATTGAGCTGAGGAGAAAAGGTGAGGCCTTTAATCCCAGGAACACCACGCCTACCGTGGGTTTGTTTTGCTACCAATGGAACTGGTGCTTTACAGAGAGTAAATGGGACAATGAAAAATGAGGATTACCTCCAAATTCTTCAGGACAAGCTAAAATCATCAGCCCGGGTGTTGGGTCTCGGGCGCAGTTGGGTGTTCCAACAGGACAATGACCCCAAACACACGTCAAAAGTGGCAAAGGAATGGCTAAATCAGGCTAGAATGAAGGTTTTAGAATGGCCTTCCCCAAAGTCCTGACTTAAACGTGTGGACAATGCTGAAGAATAAGTCCATGTCAGAAAACCAACACATTTAGCTGAACTGCACCGATTTTGTCAAGAGGAGTGGTCGGAAATTCCAGCAGAAGCTTGTGGATGGCTACCAAAAGCGCCTTATTGCGGTGAAACTTGCCAAGGGACATATAAGCAAATATTTTTGACCAAGCACATTTGGTAGACCCATAATAAATTCATAAAAGAAGCAAACTTCATGAATGTTTTTTGTGAGCAACAAGTATGTGCTCCAATCACTACATCACAAAAAAATGAGAGTTGTAGAAATGATTGTAAACTCAAGACAGCCACGACAGGATGTTCTTTACAAGTGTACGTACACTTTTGTATATAGTGTCATCACAGGCACAAGTGTCTAAATGCCGAGGCATCTTTGTGTCAGTCACAGGTCCCTGCGGTTTAATTATTCAGGATGTATTCAATCTTCATCTCTGCTGCCTGCCTAATGTGAGCACAGATTCATTTGGCATTTCCCTTCCATGGAACCCGGAGAGTGAGAGGAAGCATAACTGCAGAGTCACTAAGAAGGAGGGATGATAATACCAGCCTGGAGGATAGACAAACTCAAGAGTATGATAATAGGCAATAGCGCCACCTGCTGAGTTGGAGAGAGGAAGTAGACCCTCGGCTCTGTAATGAATGCTCACCAGACTGTTGACCTGCCTGCACCATCTTGTCGTCTTGCTGTAAAACCACACCATCAATATTACAGTCACTTTTGCAATAAGTCACTTGAATTAGAAGTGAATATGCAGATATATTGTTTTTTTTCTACATTTAAAAGACTTCCTTGTAGGCTACAACGGAGGCTCTTAACCTTTTGGACCACGACAAAGGGCCCGACTCCGATATTAACACTCAATTAGTAACCTTACTCTTTATTTGAACTGTATTTAATAGTTATATCTGAGCTACCTACAGTTTACAGGATTAACCTTGTCAAAGGGCGCGGGCACTGCTGCCGCTCACTGCTCCCCTCACCTCCCAGGGGGTGATCAAGGGTGATGGGTCAAATGCAGAGAATAATTTTGCCACGCCTTGTGTGTGTGTGTGACAATCATTGGTACTTTAATTGTACTTTTTATATGAACACATGTATTAATCGCAAATATTGTTATCAAGGCTTAGGTCAGGCTGATTACAAAAATAAGTATGAATCAAAGATACTGTGAAAGAAGGGACTCTTAAAAACTGATGACAAGTTATTTAACTGACAAATTATTTGACTTACAATTATGCCGTGCTAAAATTAATATTAAATAAAAATAATGTGTTTCTTAAAATGTGTATATTAGCTATATTAGCCTACTATCAAAATGACTTGAAAAGTCTTATATAAGTGTTATAATGAAGACACCACATGATGTAAGTGTCTATATTAGCTATATTAGCCTACTATCAAAATGACTTGAAAAGTCTTATATAAGTGTTATAATGAAGGCAACACATGATGTAAGTGTCTATATCAGTTATATTAGCCTACTATCAAAATGACTTTAAAAGTCTTATATAAGTGTTATAATGAAGACAACACATGATGTAAGTGTCTATATTAGCTATATTAGCCTACTATCAAAATGACTATACAAGTCTTATAATAGTGTTATAATGAAGACAGCATATGATGTAAGTGTCTATATTAGCTATATTAGCCTACTATCAAAATGACTTTAAAAGTCTTATATAAGTGTTATAATTAAGACAACACATGACGTAAGTGTCTATATTAGCTATATTAGCATACTATCAAAATGACTTTAAAGGTCTTATATAAGTGTTATAATGAAGACAACACATGATGTGTCTATATTAGCTATATTAGCCAACTATCAAAATGACGTTAAAAGTCTTATATAAGTGTTATAATGAAGACAACACATGATTTAAGTGTCTATATTAGTTTTATTAGCCTACTATCAAAATGACTTCAAAAGTCTTATATAAGTGTTATAATGAAGACAACACATGATGTGTCTATATTAGCCTACTATCAAAATGAATTTAAAAGTCTTATATAAGTGTTATAATGAAAACAACACATGATGTAAGTGTCTATATTAGTTTTATTAGCCTACTATCAAAATGACTTCAAAAGTCTTATATAAGTGTTATAATGAAAACAACACATGATGTGTCTATATTAGCCTACTATCAAAATGAATTTAAAAGTCTTATATACGTGTTATAATGAAAACAACACATGATGTAAGTGTCTATATTAGCTTTATTAGCCTACTATCAAAATGACTTTACAAGTCTTATATAAGTGTTATAACGAAGACAACACATGATGTAAGTGTCTATATTAGCTATATTAGCCTACTATCAAAATGACTTTTAACAGTCTTATATAAGTGTTATAATGAAGACAACGCATAATGTAAGTGTCTATATTAGCTATATTAGCCTACTATCAAAATGACTTTAACAGTCTTATATAAGTGTTATAATGAAGGCAACACATGATGTAAGTGTCTGTATTAGCTACATTAGCCTACTATCCATTGTATGTTATACTCTTCTGACACCACCAGATGGCAGTATAAGTGTCCACATAAGTGGCCATAAGACCCCAATTCAGTAGTGTACACAATTTTGGTAATAAGAGCTAAAAGGTGCTGTCCACGCATGTGGCCAACTAAGCCTTTAGAGGTTTTATAACACAGAATAGGTAATAACCTGAGCTGTAACTGAGCTATCAGATCTTGTTATTGTTCATGTGCCTAAAGGCCGTGGGGGAAAAAACTGTTCAGGTGGCGGGAGGTGTGGGTCTGGATGGACTGTAGTCACCTGCCCGAGGGGAGAGGGGAGAATAGTTTGTGTCCAAGGTGAGACTGTATAGTATTTCTCAAGCGGTGGTGAAGGCGTGGGGTGGGGTGTGTGTATATGCCCATTGTCTTGGGTGTGTTGATGTAGTGTCCATAGGCCTGGGGCCGTTCTGCATGCAAGCAAAAGTTCGACTCCAGGTGTCGTTGAGGAGGGAGGGAAGTCAAAAGCGTCCATCATTGAGGAGTCCTCGGGGGATGTTTTCCGAAAAGCCTGCTCCTGTTGTTGCAGCGTCAAGGCCATTCAAGGGAGTCAAATCGTAGATTAGGATTTTTGTTTTTCCGCGAGCAGACATTACATTAGCTTGTCTGTTCTATCCGTCCATGCTGGCCCTCATATCCGATTGTTCCCTTTCAACCAGCTTTTCCATGATGTGATCCATCTTGCGATCCGTGCAACATAAAACACATGTAACACAGGATAGAATAACTTGAGCTGTAACTGAGCTATCAGATCTCGTTATTGTTCATGTGCCTGATGGCCGTGGGGGAAAAAACTGTTCAGGTGGCGGGAGGTGTGGGTCTAAATGGACTGTAGTCACCTGCCCGAGGGGAGAGGGGTGAATAGTTTGTGTCCAGGGTGAGACTGTATAGTATTTCTCAAGCGGTGGTGAAGGCGTGGGGCGGGGGGGGGAGGTGTATACTGTATATGCCCATTGTCTTGGGTGTGTTGAAGTAGTGTCCATAGGCCTGGGGCCGTTCTGCATGCAAGCAAAAGTTTGACTCCAGGTGTCGTTGAGGAGGGAGGGAGGTCAAAAGCGTCCATCATTGAGGAGTCCTCGGGGGGATGTTTTCCGAACAGCCTGCTCCTGTTGTTGCAGCGTCAAGGCCATTCGAGGGAGTCAAATCGTAGATTAGGATTTTTGTTTTTTCCGCGAGCAGACATTACAATGGCTTGTCCGTTCTATCCGTCCATGCTGGCCCTCATATCCGATTGTTCCCTTTCAACCAGCTTTTCCATGATGTGATCCATCTTGCGATTTGTGCAACATAAAACACAGGATAGAATAACATGAGCTGTAACTGAGCTATCAGATCTTGTTATTGTTCATGTGCCTGATGGCCGTGGGGGAAAAACTGTTCAGGTGGCGGGGGGTGTGGGTCTTGATGGACTGTAGTCTCCTGCCTGAAGGGAGAATAGTTTGTGTCCAGGGTGAGACTGTATAGTATTTGTCAAGCGGTGGTGAAGGCGGGGGGGGGGGGGGGGATGTGGGTGTGTGTGTGTATACTGTATATGCCCATTGTCTTGGGCGTGTTGAAGTAGTGTCCATAGGCCTGGGGCCGTTCTGCATGCAATCAAAAGTTCGACTCCAGGTGTCGTTGAGGAGGGAGGGAGATCAAAAGCGTCCATCATTGAGGAGTCCTCGGGGGGATGTTTTCAGAACAGCCTGCTCCTGTTGTTGCAGCGTCAAGGCCATTCGAGGGAGTCAAATCGTAGATTAGGATTTTTGTTTTTCCGCGAGCAGACATTACAATGGCTTGTCCGTTCTATCCGTCCATGCTGGCCCTCATATCCGATTTTTCCCTTTCAACCAGCTTTTCCATGATGTGATCCATCTTGCGATTTGTGCAACATAAAACACACATAACACAGGATAGAATAACATGAGCTGTAACTGAGCTATCAGATCTTGTTATTGTTCATGTGCCTGATGGCCGAGGGGGAAAAACTGTTCAGGTGGCGGGGGGTGTGGGTCTGGATGGACTGTAGTCTCCTGCCTGAAGGGAGAATAGTTTGTGTCCAGGGTGAGACTGTATAGTATTTGTCAAGCGGTGGTGAAGGCGTGGGGTGGTGGTGTGTGTGTGTGTGTATACTGTATATGCCCATTGTCTT
>NC_084731.1:15001657-15124157 GCF_033978785.1 Entelurus aequoreus | reverse complement strand
CCTGCCTTGTAATGTAAACGTCTCACCACACCTTTTATTTTATGTGGTCCCCCAGGTCATTTATTGTGGTCCACCACGTCATTTATTGTGGTTTGCTACATTATTTTATGTGGTCCCCCACATCATTTATTGTGGCCCGCCACATCATTTAGTGGTTTGCAACATTATTTTATGTGGTCCCCATGTCATTTATTGTGGTCCCCCACATCATTTATTGTGGTCCGCCACATCATTTATTGCGGTTTGCTACATTAATTTATGTGGTCCCCCACGTCATTTATCGTGGCCCACCACATCATTTATTGTGGTTTGCTACATTATTTTATGTTGTCCCCACATCATTTATTGTAGCCCGCCACGTCTTTTATTGTGGTTTGCTACTTTATTTATGTGGTCCCCCACATCATTTATTGTGGTCCACCACATCATTTAATGCGGTTTGCTACATTATTTTATGTGGTCCCCCACATCTTTTATTGTGGCCCACCACATCATTTATTGTGGTTGCTACATTATTTTATGTGGTCCCCACATCATTTATTGTGGCCCGCCACATCATTTAGTGGTTTGCAACATTATTTTATGTGGTCCCCCACATCATTTATCGTGGTCCGCCACGTCATTTAATGCGGTTTGCTACATTATTTTATGTGGTCCCCCACGTCATTTATATGACATTTAGTGGTTTGCAACATTATTTTATGTGGTCCCCCAGGTCATTTATTGTGGTCCACCACATCCTTTATTGTGGTTTGCTACATTATTTTATGTGGTCCCCCAGGTCATTTATTGTGGTCCACCACGTCATTTATTGTGGTTTGCTACATTATTTTATGTGGTCCCTCAGGTCATTTATTGTGGTCCACCACGTCATTTATTGTGGTTTGCTACATTATTTTATGTGGTACCCCACATCATTTATTGTGGTCCACCACGTCATTTATTGTGGTTTGCTACATTATTTTATGTGGTCCCTCAGGTCATTTATTGTGGTCCACCACGTCATTTATTGTGGTTTGCTACATTATTTTATGTGGTCCCCATGTCATTTATTGTGGTCCACCACATCATTTAATGTGTTTTGCTACATTATTTTATGTGGTCCTCCACATCTTTTTTTGTGGTCCCCCACATCATTTATTGTGGTTTGATACATTATTTTATGTGGTCCCCCACATCATTTATCGTGGTCCACCACATCATTTAATGTGGTTTGCTACATTATTTTATGTGGTCCCCCACATCATTTATTGTGGCCCGCCACATCATTTCATGTGGTTTGCAACATTCTTTTATGTGGTCCGCGAGGTCAGTTATTGTGGTCTGCCACAACATTTATTTTGGTTTGCTACATTATTTTATGTGGTCCCCCACATCATTTATTGTGGCCCGCCACATCATTTCATGTGGTTTGCAACATTCTTTTATGTGGTCCGCGAGGTCAGTTATTGTGGTCTGCCACAACATTTATTTTGGTTTGCTACATTATTTTATGTGGTCCCCCACATCATTAATTGTGGCCCGCCACGTCATTTATTGTGGTTTGCTACATTAATTTATGTGGTCCCCCACGTCATTTATTGTGGTCCACCACGTCATTTATTGTGGTTTGCTACATTATTTTATGTGGTCCCCCACATCATTAATTGTGGCCCGCCACGTCATTTATTGTGGTTTGCTACATTATTTTATGTGGTCCCCCACATCATTTATTGTGGTCCACCACATCATTTATTGTGGTTTGCTACATTATTTTATGTGGTCCCCCACATCATTTATTGTGGTCCACCACGTCATTTATTGTGGTTTGCTACATTATTTTATGTGGTCCCCCACATCATTTATTGTGGTCCACCACATCATTTATTGTGGTTTGCTACATTATTTTATGTGGTCCCCCACATCATTTATTGTGGTCCACCACGTCATTTATTGTGGTTTGCTACATTATTTTATGTGGTCCCCCACATCATTTATTGTGGTCCACCACATCATTTATTGTGGTTTGATACATTATTTTATGTGGTCCCCCACATCATTTATCGTGGTCCACCACATCATTTAATGTGGTTTGCTACATTATTTTATGTGGTCCCCCACATCATTTATTGTGGCCCGCCACATCATTTCATGTGGTTTGCAACATTCTTTTATGTGGTCCGCGAGGTCAGTTATTGTGGTCTGCCACAACATTTATTTTGGTTTGCTACATTATTTTATGTGGTCCCCCACATCATTTATTGTGGCCCGCCACATCATTTCATGTGGTTTGCAACATTCTTTTATGTGGTCCGCGAGGTCAGTTATTGTGGTCTGCCACAACATTTATTTTGGTTTGCTACATTATTTTATGTGGTCCCCCACATCATTAATTGTGGCCCGCCACGTCATTTATTGTGGTTTGCTACATTAATTTATGTGGTCCCCCACGTCATTTATTGTGGTCCACCACGTCATTTATTGTGGTTTGCTACATTATTTTATGTGGTCCCCCACATCATTAATTGTGGCCCGCCACGTCATTTATTGTGGTTTGCTACATTATTTTATGTGGTCCCCCACATCATTTATTGTGGTCCACCACATCATTTATTGTGGTTTGCTACATTATTTTATGTGGTCCCCCACATCATTTATTGTGGTCCACCACGTCATTTATTGTGGTTTGCTACATTATTTTATGTGGTCCCCCACATCATTTATTGTGGTCCACCACATCATTTATTGTGGTTTGCTACATTATTTTATGTGGTCCCCCACTACATTTATTGTGGTCCACCACGTCATTTATTGTGGTTTGCTACATTATTTTATGTGGTCCCCCACATCATTTATTGTGGTCCACCACATCATTTATTGTGGTTTGCTACATTATTTTATGTGGTCCCCCACATCATTTATCGTGGTCCACCACGTCATTTATTGTGGTTTGCTACATTCTTTTATGTGGTCCCCCACATCAATTATTGTGGTCCACATCGTCATTTATTGTGGTTTGCTACTTTATTTTATGTGGTCCCTCACATCATTTATTGTGGTCCACCACATCATTTATTGTGGTTTGCTACATTATTTTATGTTGTCCCCCACATCATTTATTTTATATGCTCTGCCAGATAATTTATGTGGCCTGCCATTTCATTTAAAAGTCCCGCCGAATCCTTTAATGTGGTCCGCCACATGACTTTATTTGGCACACCACGTCTTTTACTGTGGAGAAAAAAATAAGAATTAATGGACAAACTTGTGCTGCCCTATTTCAACATACACAAAAACCACTCAATTACCGTATTTTTCGGACTATAAGGGTCACCTAAAATTCTTTAATTTTCTCAAAACTCGACAGTGCGCCTTATAGCCCGGTGTGCCTAATGTACGGAATAATTCTGGTTGTGCTTACCGACCTCCACTCAATTTTATTTTGTACATGGTGTATGTAATATGTGTGACCAGTAGATGGCAGTCACACACAAGAGACGCCTGTTCAATAAATGACACTAGCAAGTGCCTGTAAGCAAGCAAGACCAAAACATTGATGTTTCATTATAAACATAGAATATGTTACATTGCGCTCAAAAATCTGTCAAAATGTTTTAGTACGACTTTGGTAAGCTATGAAGCTATGCTTGATAGATTGTCGGAGCATTACTTTTACCATAGTCAGACGTACCGTGCTTCAACATGCTGTATTATTATGCTGTGTATATAAGGACCCCAAAATGGCACCTATTTGGCGATATTATCCGGCGTTTTGTTATGATATTGCTGATGAAGCGTTTATTAGGTCAGGGGTCACATTGTCTGTTTTAGTTCGTCCCAAAGAGGTCTACGGTGTGGGTTGAGGTCACAGTTCCGCGCAGGTTCTTCCACGTCAAACGTATCCAAGCGTACCATGCTGGAACAGAAAAGGGGTCTTCCCCAGGCTCTTCCCACAAACTTGGAAGCACGTCGCACAAAATGTTTTTGGCAAACTGAAGGAGGATTGGATGGAACTGAGTTGGATGGAACTGAGAGTTCTGCTTCTGATTTGTGAGAAGATGTTGTCATATGTCTACTATTAAGTGTGAATATCCATACCTTTGAGGCAAACAGGCTCACCGAGGCAACCTGGAGAGGTTGGGATGTCACTCTGGTTCAAATTATATCCTAAAGCACTCCCCGAGTTTTATTGTGGAACTCTGCAGTTCAATAAACTGATCAGTTTTTGCATAAATCAGGGGTGTCCAAACTTTTTCCACTGAGGGCCGCACACGGAAAATTTAAAAAATGGCGGGCGGGGGCCATTTTTGTATTTTTCCTTTTCAAACCATAACAAAATATATGGATTTTTTATTTATTTTACCTTTAGGGGTCCCGGGGACCATAAAGGGTCTCAGTCATTAAAATGTTAAAAATAAGTCAGATTATTATTTTTTTTTAATTATTTAACGCTTACAGTAAATCTCTCTATTAACTTCAAGTTGATATAAAGTAATACAAATTAAAAAAAATGCTTTATGGCTTTTCTGTCAAAAACAACTTAGTTTTTTATAGTAAAACTGAAATATGCAGTATTTAGTAATTAGAGCCCTAAAAGATCAATAATGCAGGACACCATTGATTTTAATTCTTTCATATTTTTGAGTAATCACAGTGAAAAGATAAACAAAAAATCACTAAATATATTTGTGATCCAAAAGGTGCCCCACTCATAAAGTGATACATTTTTATTAGGTTTTTCTTTTACTTTCAACACTTAAGTTACGAGATCCATGTAACGACCTGGACGCTTCATGGTGCGAGGTGTTCTCCCAAGGATGCAGACGGCTCGGACACAGCTTGCAGGTAGGAAAATGATTTATTTCCACAAATAAATCAGACAGAAAAAAACAAAAACGACTAGCGTGGGAGCTAGTAAGCAAAATAATATAGCATGAGAGCTAGCAGGAAACAAGGTGGTCGTTAGCTGTTGCGTGAAAGCAAATTAGGAAGCCAGGCCGAGTGAGGCCCGGGCAAAGACTAAATAGCCCTCTGATCAGTGCTCGGGCAACAGGTGCGCGTCCCGAACACTGATCAGAGGCAGGTGAGTAAAATCTGCAGTCATGGCAACAGAAACAAACACGTGACGCTAAAGTGTAAACAAATTGTGATCCGAGCAGCGGATCATAACAGTACCCCCCCCTAAAAGGACAGATTCCAGATGTCCCTTGAAAACAAAAAAAACAACTGGAACCCCAAAAAAAAAAACAATAGTTCACGAGTCAAGGGCGGGCGGAGGGGTGACTTGGTGGTGGGTCGCCAGGCCACGTGTCCCCGAATCCACCGGGGAAGGGTCAGGTGGCGGCGGCGAATGGAACGCCGCCACCGCTGGCGAGGCGGGCGAGGCGGGCGACCACGGTAAGGCCACATTCGTGGCCGCCGAGAAGGTGGGCGTGAGTGGCGCCAGAATTTCAGCAGCCTCTGAGTCCTGCAACAAAGTCTTGAATGTCGCTGCTGTTTGCGCCACTGACGTCCCTTCACTGACCTCGAGGGCTGCATGCGGGGACCTGCTTTCCGCTTGCGCCGCCGGACCACTCGAGGTCGCTGAGATGTCGCTGTCGTGGCAGCCGGAGTCGCTGTCGTGGCAGCCGGAGTCGCTGTCGTGGCAGCAGGAGTCGCTGTCGTGGCAGCAGGAGTCGCTGTCGTGGCAGCAGGAGTCGCTGTCGTGGCAGCCGGAGTCGCTGTCGTGGCAGCCGGAGTCGCTGTCGTGGCAGCCGGAGTCGCTGGTGCGAGAACCAGTCGTGGTGCAGGTGCTGGTGCGAGAACCAGCCGTGGTGCAGGTGCTGGTGCGAGAACCAGTCGTGGTGCAGGTGCTGGTGCGAGAACCAGTCGTGGTGCAGGTACTGGTGCGAGAACCAGTCGTGGTGCAGGTACTGGTGCGAGAACCAGTCGTGGTGCAGGTACTGGTGCGAGAACCAGTCGTGGTGCAGGTACTGGTGCGAGAACCAGTCGTGGTGCAGGTACTGGTGCGAGAACCAGTCGTGGTGCAGGTACTGGTGCGGGGACCAGTCGTGGGGCAGGTACTGGTGTGGGAACCAGCCGAGGTGCAGGTACTGGTGTGGGAACCAGCCGAGGTGCAGGTACTGGTGTGGGAACCAGCCGAGGTGCAGGTACTGGTGTGAGAACCAGTCGAGGTGCAGGTGGCCTAGCTGGCGGTTGCGGCTTAGCAGGCCGAAAAACCGGTGGTGGCGGCCGGGCAGGAGGTTGTGGCTTAGCCCGCCGAAGGACAGGTGGCGGTGGCCGAGCAGGAGGTTGCGGCTTAGCACGCCGTTGTGCCACCCCACTCGCACAGCTCCCAGTACTAGCCCCCCCCTCAAAAAGCGGATCCCAGACGCGCTCCTTGCGGATTGGAACCGTCTTCAAGGGTGGGTGGTGGGAGGTCCGGGGGAGGGCTGAATCCTCTCCTCTAAATTGTCCAAAATGTCTTTTCTTACTCCCCACTTGAGACTGGGTGGGAGCACAGGGGGAAAAAATATGTGCAGTGGGCGGAGCAATAGTCACTGGGGGTGGAGCTAGAAAGTCAGGTGACCGGGACTGACTAGAATTATATTTCACAAAAATGTCCTGATAATGTTTTATTGCAGAATTAAAGTCACTAGAAAATGGCTGGCAGGAAGAATTGACATGATGTCTAAAAAAGTCCTTGTCTATGACGTCATCCAAAGTGGGCGGGATGACGTCATCCGTGTGGGTCTCTAGCTGACTGACAGCCCAATCGGTGAAATGTTTGGCAAAGTGGTCAATTGGGTTGCCAAACATTTGAGGAGGGGAATCTTGGGCTGAATATTGCTTACTGTGTACCGGTGGAGGAGTCTGTGGGAGTGGCGCGTCTTTGCAGCGAAGTGAAGACCTCGTTGGCGGCTTCCGTCTTCGCTGACGCGTCCGGTGGTGCGGAGGTGTGGCGATGTCCTCGGGCCAAACGGAGTGGATTGGGACCAACCTTCCGTTAGGACCCCATATCAGGTCCTGGCGCTCCGAAGGGGAATAGCGGAGAGTCTCCGCCTCCATCGCTCGCAACACCATCCACGCACCTTCGTCCCTCTCCTCCGACATGCTCGCTGCGAGAGAACTTCTTCTTGCTGGCTTCCTACTGTAACGACCTGGACGCTTCATGGTGCGAGGTGTTCTCCCAAGGATGCAGACGGCTCGGACACAGCTTGCAGGTAGGAAAATGATTTATTTCCACAAATAAATCAGACAGAAAAAAACAAAAACGACTAGCGTGGGAGCTAGTAAGCAAAATAATATAGCATGAGAGCTAGCAGGAAACAAGGTGGTCGTTAGCTGTTGCGTGAAAGCAAATTAGGAAGCCAGGCCGAGTGAGGCCCGGGCAAAGACTAAATAGCCCTCTGATCAGTGCTCGGGCAACAGGTGCGCGTCCCGAACACTGATCAGAGGCAGGTGAGTAAAATCTGCAGTCATGGCAACAGAAACAAACACGTGACGCTAAAGTGTAAACAAATTGTGATCCGAGCAGCGGATCATAACAATCCACTTCAGATATATCTGTCCATTTTATGCTGGAACTATTATTTTGTTTGTTTTGTGCGCTTTTGTCAAAGAAAACTTTGATGTTTTTATATGGCAACCACACAATATATGCAATATTTACCACATAAAACATTTTAAAGTGAAATATTTGAAGTAATTGGAGCCCTGAAAATAATTCATTATAACATGGATTTTTTTTCTCATTATTTTTTTTTTTTTTTGAGCAATGGCAAAAAAATAAAAATAAAGAAAGACAAAAGAAAAAAAAAACAGCCTGCATGGCAGCTTTTGTGTCAACATTGCAACTTTTTTTCGTTAGATTTCACCTCATTCCACTTTTTTTAATGTTCTTTTTTATTTTTACAATAGTATTTCCAGAATGTGTGGCGGGCCGGTAAACAATTAGCTGCGGGCCGCAAATGGCCCCCGGGCCGCACTTTGGACACTCCTGGTCTAAGTCATTAAAATGTTAAAAACAAGTCTTTTTTTATTTATTTAACGCTTAAAGTACCAATGATTGTCACACACACACTAGGTGTGGCCACATTTTTCTCTGCATTTGACCCATCACCCTTGATCACCCCCTGGGAGGTGAGGGGAGCAGTGAGCAATTGTTGGATATGACTTTAAACCATAACCAAGCATGCATCACTTTAGCTCTTGTCTCAAAGTAGGTGTACTGTCACCACCTGTCACATCACGTCGTCACTTATTTGGAGTTTTTTGGTGTTTTCCTGTGTGTGGTGTTTTAGTTCTTGTCTTGCGCTCCTATTTTGTCGTTGATTGTCATGTCATGTACGGATGTACTTTGTGGACGCCGTCTGCTGCTCCACACGCTGTAAGTCTTTGCTGTCGTCCAGCATTCTGTTTTTGTTTACTTTGCAGCCAGTTCAGTTTTAGTTTTGTTTTGCTCCGATGCCTTTTTCTTAGCGGCACTCGCCTTTTGTTTATTTTTGATTTAAGCGTCAGATACCTTTTTACCTGCACCCTGCCTCCCGCTGTCGTCTGCATATTGCGGTCACGACAAAAAAAAAGTTAAAGTACCAATGATTGTCACACACACACTAGGTGTGGCAAAATTATTCTCTGCATTTGACCCATCTCCCTTGATCACCCCCTGGGAGGTGAGGGGAGCAGTGAGCAGCAATTCCAACTTTTGATGCTGAGTGCCAAGCAGGGAGAAATAGTTCATGCACATTCAGATGAATTCTTCAAAATTACAATTTAAACATTTTTTGGCCGGGGGGCTGGGCTGTATATATGCGCACTAAATCGACTGAAAGAGCACGCACTTGGCGCGATGATGTCATGTTATCCATGGAAAAAATGCATTTTTAGACAATATGATTTGCCTGAGCGGCTAGGAGACCCCGAGAGTAACAAGATGTTGCCTTGTTGCCTTTCCATTAAGAACAATAAATTAGTTTTTAGTATAAGTTTGCTGGTTTCAAGAAATGTAATGCCGAGCGCATATCATTATGTCAAGATAATGGCACTAGCATTTACTTCATTCAAGAATATTTTTCAACATATTGAGCAAAAAGGTCTCATATTTTTATTTTCTACCAAGAAAAGTGCACTTGTTATTAGTGAGAATATAATTATTTTAAAGGCCTACTGAAATGAATTGTTTTCATTTAAACGGGGATAGCAGATCCATTCTATGTGTCATACTTGATCATTTCGCGATATTGCCATATTTTTGCTGAAAGGATTTAGTAGAGAACATCGACGATAAAGTTCGCAACTTTTGGTCGCTGATAAAAAAAAGCCTTGCCTGTACCGGAAGTAGCGTGACGTCACAGGCTGGAGTGCTGCACACATTTCCCTATTGTTTACACCAGCAGCGAGAGAGATTCGGATTGAGAAAGCGACGATTACCCCATTAATTTGAGCGAGGATGAAAGATATGTGGATGAGGAAAGTGAGAGTGAAGGACTATAGTGCAGTGCAGGACGTATCTTTTTTCGCTCTGACCGTAACTTAGGTACAAGCTGGCTCATTGGATTCCACACTTTCTCCTTTTTCTATTGTGGATCACGGATTTGTATTTTAAACCACCTCGGATACTATATCCTCTTGAAAATGAGAGTCGAGAACGCGAAATGGACAGTGACTTTTATCTCCACGACAATACATCAGCGAAGCTCTTTAGCTACGGAGCTAACGTGATAGCATCGGGCTCAAATGCAGATAGAAACAAAATAAATAAATCCCTGACTGGAAGGATAGACAGAAAATCAACAATACTATTAAACCATGGACATGTAACTACACGGTTAATGCTTTCCAGCTTGGCGAAGATTAACAATGCTGTTGCTAACGACGCCATTAAAGCTAACTTAGCAAGGGGACCTCACAGAGCTATGCTAAAAACATTAGCGCTCCACCTACGCCAGCCAGCCCTCATCTGCTCATCAACACCGGTGCTCACCTGCGTTCCAGCGATCGACGGAGCGACGAAGGACTTCACCCGATCATCCGTGCGGTCGGCGACTAGCGGCGACTAGCGGCGACTAGCGTCGGCTAGCGCGTCTGCTATCCAACTCAAAGTCCTCCTGGTTGTGTTTCTGCAGCCAGCCGCTAATACACTGATCCCACCTACAGCTTTCTTGCAGTCTCCATTGTTCATTAAACAAATTGCAAAAGATTCACCAACACAGATGTCCAGAATACTGTGGAATTTTGCGATTAAAACAGAACTTTTTTGTATTGGATTCAAAGGTGTACCAATACTTCCGTTTAACTAGTGACGTCACGCGCATACGTCATCATCCATAGACGTTTTCAACCGGAAGTTTAGCGGGAAATTTAAAATTGCACTTTATAAGTTAACCCGGCCGTATTGGCATGTGTTGCAATGTTAAGATTTCATCATTGATGTATAAACTATCAGACTGCGTGGTCGGTAGTAGTGGCTTTCAGTAGGCCTTTAAGGTATTTTGGGGTTCATTGAAGTTAGCTAATTTGACTTGTTTTGGAAAGTCTTGAGAAGCCAAATTTTCTTGTTCTATTGGCAGATAATTTTGCTTCGTTCAAATAAAATACCCCTCATTTTTGTATTTTTTTGTTGTTGTTTTTGAACACTGACTTTTTGCAGTGTAGCGCCGTCTCCAGGCTGTTAATGGAGGAGGATTAGACTTGGACACGAGCGGTCTAAAGACAAATGATGAAAAACGATACCTCCCTCCTTAAAGTTATTTCCCCAATTGTTTCTCCATGTATCCGTTTCCTTCCCCGTAATAACAACTGACTAAACATTCTTACTCTTTTTCTTCCATATGTTTTTTTTCTCTCCATACGTCCTCCTTTTTTCCAACCACTTTCCCGCCTCGCTGCCTCCATCAGAAGACATTCCCCCCCCCCCCCCCCCCCCCCTCCCCCCTCCCTCCCAGAAATGATACAAGCAGTGGTCTATGGTCATTATCATGTTGTGCATGTGCTGCTGTGTAATCTGACACACACGGTCTGGCTTAAGCAGGGTAATGAACACACCCCGGCATTGTGTTCTGGCCCGGGGGATGAGCTGTAGCCGTCAATGTACAACAGCTCAGAGTAAAAGAGGAGAAAGATTGACTGACAAGGAGCCAGCTGTGATTTGCTTAGTCAATATTTTACACTCCATGCTTATTGTTTTCATCGCTTCTCTATTGTCTTGGTGGTGCAGTTCTACCGCATATATTTACACACCCAAATACAATGCATTTGGTGGATATTCTTTCAAATCTGATTGGTACCGGGCCGCACAAGAAATTAAAAAAAATTTAAAAAATAAATATATATATATATATATATATATATATATATATATATATATATATATATATATATATATATATATATATATATATATATATATATATATATATTTTTTTTTTTATTTATTTAAATTAAATCAACATAAAAAACACAATATATGGATTATATATCAATATAGATCAATACAGTCTGCAGGGATACAGTCCGTAAGCACACATGATTGTATTTCTTTATGAAAAAGGAAAAAAAACAAAGAAAAAAAACACCCGCCCCCTCCCCCGGTTTGTGGGACACATTTTCAAGCGTTGACCGGTCCGCAGCTACAAAAAGGTTGGGGACCACTGTTTTACATTGTTCCCATCATGCACTCTTATGGATTCAAATCAGTGTCATTGTGAAATTGTTATGGCATTTGGACGTTTTTCATATTATCTACAATGTTCAGTAAGCCGGTTGTGTTGTGTGTTCATGTTAGTTGCATTTTATTTTAATTTTTTTCCATCATGACTAGGGAAGGTTGTTTGGTATGTGTCATAAGTAAATGCTGCGCTATTATTTCAAGTACAGTCAAGGGTCCATCCATCCATTTTCTACCGCGTGTCCCTTACGGCGGTGTTTTTCAACCACTGTTGCAACTTCATTTAATTGGTCCCAAAAATATTTTTTGCAAATCAATAATTACAATCTGCAAATAATGTGCCGTTGTCTAGTGCCTGTGCCGTATAGAGCTTGGCAGGGTAACCACGTAGTACTCCAGTAGGTGGCAGCAGGTAGTTAATTGCTTTGTAGAAGTCGGAACGCGTCGAGGGTGGTTTGTCGTGATCCCAATATGCAGAGCACAGCGGCAGACAGCATGCAGGTAAAAAGGTACAGTGTTTCCCACACATTCATTTATTTGTGGCGGCCCGCCACGAAAGAATTACGTCCGCCACAAATTTTAAAAAAAAAAATCAATTTTTTTTTTTTTGTCCTGTCCAGCTTCTCAGGCAAATCATATAGTTGATGTAGATGCCCATATAGGCTGTTCAGATTTACTTTACAAAAGAGAAGTGTAGGATACTTCTCTTGTTGCCTTATTTGTATTTGACCACTACTGTTTTCTGTTTATTTGTTACTGACTGTGGCAGGACACCTCTGCCTCTGTTTCACTTTATGTTGCTGGTAAATAATATGGTTGTAGTAGTAGGCTAAAATTAAATTATTTAGTATGCACAAATTAAAGGGGCAGAGCTTTAAGAGACATTTTAGCTTTTATATTTTATAAGATATATTTTTTGTAAGAACCACAATTAATAAATATATTTCAGTGAATAACTTATTGTTCAAATCTGTATATAAATATGTACATAAAGTGTTGTAATTATATTGTAAAATGGATGGATGGATGGATGGACGTTTAAAACAAAACTGTTATTATTAATTAGTAAGTATACATTTTTTGAGCCTTTTTTAGAGAAAATCATATCATTGTAGTAAATTATGCAAATTACTCGATGATGTCATGGTGACCATGCCCATAACCACGCCCACCGCCACGCCCCCACCGCCACAGGTATCTTGGCAGTTTATGGGAAACACTGAGGTATGTAATGCTTAAAACAAAAATTAACAAAAGGCAAATCCCGCTAGGAAAAGGCACTGAAGCATAGGGATGGCTATGCAAAACGTAAGTAAAACTGAACTGGCTACAAAGTAAACAAAAACAGAATGCTGGACGACAGCAAAGACTTACAGCGTGTGTCCGTACATGACATGACAATCAACAATGTCCCCACAAAGAAGGAAAGCGTTTGCACAACTGAAAAAAGTCTTGATTGCCAATACAAAGCAGGTCAGGCAATACGTGAAGCTGCTACAGGACAACACCAACAAAACAGGAAAAGCCACCAAAATAACAGCGCAAGACAGGAACTAAAGCACTACAGTGTTTCCCATAAACTGCCAAGATACCTGTGGCGGTGGGGGCGTGGCTATGGGCGTGGTCACCATGAAATCGTCGAGTAATTTGCATAATTTACTACAATGATATGATTTTCTCTAAAAAAGGCTAAAAAAATGTATACTTACTAATTAATAATAACAGTTTTGTTTTAAACGTCCATCCATCCATCCATCCATCCATTTTACAATATAATTACAACACTTTATGTACATATTTATATACAGATTTGAACAATAAGTTGTTCACTGAAATATATTTATTTATTGTGGTTCTTACAAAAAATATATCTTATAAAATATAAAAGCTAAAATGTCTCTTAAAGCTCTGCCCCTTTAATTAGTGCATACTAAATAATTTAACTTTAGCCTACTACTACAACCATATTATTTACCAGCAACATAAAGTGAAACAGAGACAGAGGTGTCCTGCCACAGTCAGTAACAAATAAACAGAAAACAGTAGTGGTTGTACATAGACACAAAGTTTCATCAAACATCTGATCCACTGAACAAAGAGCTCCAAAAATCTTGATCCTACACTTCTCTTTTGTAAACTAAATCTGAACAGCCTATATGGGCATCTACATCAACTATATGATTTGCCTGAGAAGCTGGACAGGACAAAAAAATAAATAAATAAATAAAATTGTGGCGGCCTTAATTCTTTCGTGGCGGGCCGCCACAAATAAATGAATGTGTGGGAAACACTGCACTACACACAGGAAAACAACAAACTAAAAAAAAAACTGAAAAAAATCTGGTAGAGTCTCATTTTTTAACGTTTCTGCTGGTGGTGTGCCTCCGTATTTTTTCAATGAAAAAAATGTGCCTTGGCTCAAAAAAGGTTGAAAAACACTGCCTTATGGGGTCGCGGGCGGTGCTGCAGCCTATCTCAGCTGCATTCATCTGATGTATTCACATTGTCCATAAGATGGCACCAAATATGGATCATTTTGACTGCCTAGGATTTTATAGATTAATTTGAAAGCAGTCCGATGTGATGTTTGGTTGAAGTCATGACGTCTCGCGGGTCAAATTGTAGTTTGGACACCCTCGCTCTAAAGCATACTTGCCAACCTTGAGACCTCCGATTCCGGGCGGCGGGGCGTGGGCGTGGTTGGGGGCGGGGGGCGTGGTTAAGAGGGGAGGAGTATATTTACAGCTAGAATTCACCAACTCGAGTATTTCATATATATTTCATATATATATATATATATATATATATATATATATATATATATATATATATATATATATATATATATATATATATATACATATGTGTATGAAATACTTGACTTTCAGTGAATTCTAGCTATATATATATATATATATATATATATATATATATATATATATATATATATATATATATATATATATATATATATATATACATATGTGTATGAAATACTTGACTTTCAGTGAATTCTAGCTATATATATATATATATATATATATATATATATATATATATATATATATATATATATATATATATATATATATACATAAATATTTATTTTATTATACATATAAATAAAATAAATACTTGAATTTCAGTGTTCCGGAGGCTATCCAGTAGATGGCAGTATTGTCCTGTTTAAGAGTGTCACAACATTGCTGTTTACGGCAGATGAACTGATTTACGGTAGACCATACTTGCCAACCCTCCCGTTTTTAGCGGGAGAATCCCGGTATTCAGCGCCTCTCCCGACAACCTCCCAGCAGAGATTTTCTCCCGACAAACTCCCGGTATTCAGCCGGAGCTGGAGGCCACGCCCCCTCCAGCTCAATGCGGACCTGAGACTGAGTGGGCGCAGCCTGTTCTCACGTCCGCTTTCCCACAATATAAACAGCTTGCCTAACGAATTCAAACGAATGGAAACAAGAATTTCAGTTCATCCAGGACAGTTCGAAGGGGAATGTGTATGTTGCCTCTAAATATGTAGAACAGACTTCTCCATTGAACACAGTGGCCGAAATGATATACTCATCATGAACGGAGAAGTTAAACAGGACAATACTGCCATCTAATGGACAGCCACCGGAACACTGAAATTCAAGTATTTTTTTAATGTAAATAAAATAAATATATATATATATATATATATATATATATATATATATATATATATATATATATATATATATATATATATATATATATATATATATATGTATATATATGTATATATGTATATATATATATATATATATATATATATATATATATATATATATATAGCTAGAATTCACTGAAAGTCAAGTATTTCATACATATATACATATATATATATATATATATATATATATATATATATATATATATATATATATATATATATATATATATATATATATATATATATATATATATGAAATATATATGAAATACTCGAGTTGGTGAATTCTACCTGTAAATAACCACGCCCCCAACCACGCCCCCCGCCCCCAACCACCCCCCACCTCCCGATATTGGAGGTCTCAAGGTTGGCAAGTATGCGGTAGACGAAAACGTAACTTCTGTTGTTGTGTGTTGTTGCCGCGCTGGGAGGACGTTAATGAAACTGCCTAACAATAAACCCACATAAGAAACCAAGAACTCGCCCTCGATCATTCTACAGTTATAACGTGATTGGGCAGGCACGCTGTTTATATCGTGGGAAAGCAGACGTGAAAACAGGCTGTCGCCGCTGTCCCCACTCAGGTCCGCATTGAGCTGGAAGGGGTGTGGCCTTTACACCGGCTGAATTCCGGGAGTTTATCGGGAGAACATTTCTTCCGGGAGGTTATCGGGAGAGGCGCTGAATTCCGGGAGTCTCCCGGTAAACCCGGGAGGGTTGGCAAGTATGCTCTAAAGTGCAGGGTGGATTCACTTCAGCCACTCTTTACCTCGTCTTGTATCAGATTTGTCATCCAGCCCTCTCATTTATTCCTCCATCTCAATGTTGACAAGATGAGCTCCTCCGCCAAATGGTTGAATTAACACTGCGGTGACTTCATTTCTTCCGAGCACATGCACACATCTGCCTCCCGAGTACGTCTTCACATGGCGTTCAGCGTGTGTTTTCAATCAACGTACAACTCTGTATAAAACACGGATGCAAAGATGAGACGTAAAGATGCGAGAGAATATCTAAAGAAGACAGAATGATGTGCTCGCTCAGACACGAGCTCATTGGAGAATGTGTGATGGGAGGGATTTCATTGGAAAGATGATGTTGGACTTTGTTTGAAAACCATTAGAATGGAGTGCAAGGCCAGCAGGAGAGTTGAGTAAGCAACTGATGTCATTTTCTGATATCTGCTTTGTGTTCTGACTTCATCCCTCTGTATGTTCTTGAGGCCAACACACTTCCACAGAGCTACACAGTGTTTCCCATAAACTGCCAAGATACCTGTGGCGGTGGGGGCGTGGCTATGGGCGTGGTCACCATGACATCATCGAGTAATTTGCATCATTTACTACAATGATTTGATTTTCTCTAAAAAGGCTCAAAAAATGTATACTTACTAATTAATAATAACAGTTTTGTTTTAAACGTCCATCCATCCATCCATTTTACAATATAATTACAACACTTTATGTACATATTTATATACAGATTTGAACAATAAGTTATTCACTGAAATATATTTATTAATTGTGGTTCTTACAAAAATTATATCTTATAAAATATAACAGCTAAAATGTCTCAAAGCTCTGCCCCTTTAATTAGTGCATATTAAATAATTTAACTTTAGCCTACTACTACAACCATATTATTTACCAGCAACATAAAGTGAAACAGAGGCAGAGGTGTCCTGCCACAGTCAGTAACAAATAAACAGAAAACAGCAGTGGTGGTAGATAGAAACAGAGCTTCATCAAACATCTGATCCACTGAACGAAGAGCTCCAAAAATCTTGAACTTTAGACTGCCATCAGTTTTACTCCCTACACTTAACCATGTGTTTCCTACTGCCTGCAGCCTTTGCACCCTTTGTTATATACACATGTTGTGTTTCTAATATAAATACATTTAATAAAGTCAAATACAAATAAGGCAACAAGAGAAGTATCCTACACTTCTCTTTTGTAAAGTAAATCTCAACAGCCGATATGGGCATCTACATCAACTATATGATTTTCCTGAGAAGCTGGAGAGGACCAAAAAAAAAATGTTTTTATTTTTTTATTTTTCTTATTTTTTATTTTATTTTTTTTTTAAAAATTTTATTTGTGGGGGACGTAATTCTTTCGTGGCGGGCCGCCACAAATAAATGTGTGGGGAACTCTTCTACAACTCTCTTGTGGCGTACTTTAAGGCAGTGTTTTTCAACCACTGTGTGCCGTGAGATACAGTCTGGTGTGCCGTGGGAGATTATCTAGTTTCACCTATTTGGGTTAAAAATATTTTTCGCAAACCAGTAATTATAGTCCGCAAATAATGTGTTGTTGTTGAGGGCACATTTTTTTCATTAAAAAAAATACGGAGGCACACCACCAGCAGAAAAGGTTAAAAAATGAAACTCCATCAGGTCGTCGTGTCTTATTTGGACTTTGTTTGTGTTTTCCTGTGTGAAGTGCTTTAGTTCTTGTCTTGCGCTGTTATTTTGGTGACCCTTCCAGTTTTGTTGGTATTTTCCTGTAGCAGTTTCATGTCTTCCTTTGAGCGCTATTCCCCGCACCTGCTTTGTGTTAGCAAGCAAAGCTATTTACCTAGTTGCTACCCTTCTTTGTGTGGACATTGTTGATTGTTATGTCATGTACGTATTATGTTAGATCCACTATGGACTGGACTCTCACTATTATGTTAGATCCACTATGGACTGGACTCTCACTATTATGTTAGATCCACTATGGACTGGACTCTCACTATTATGTTAGATCCACTATGGACTGGACTCTCACTAGTATGTTAGATCCACTATGAACTGGACTCTCACTATTATGTTAGATCCACTATGGACTGGACTCTCACTAGTATGTTAGATCCACTATGGACTGGACTCTCACTATTATGTAAGATCCACTATGGACTAGACTCTCACTAGTATGTTAGATCCACTATGGACTGAACTCTCACTAGTATGTTAGATCCACTATGGACTGGACTCTCACTATTATATTAGATCCACTATGGACTGGATTCTCACTATTATGTTAGATCCACTATGGACTGGATTCTCACTATTATGCTGGATCCACTATGGACTGGACTCTCACTAGTATGTTAGATCCACTATGGACTGGACTCTCACTATTATGTTGGATCCACTATGGACTGGACTCTCACTAGTATGTTAGATCCACTATGGACTGGACTCTCACTAGTATGTTAGATCCACTATGGACTGGACTCTCACTATTATGTTAGATCAACTATGGACTGGACTCTCACTAGTATGTTAGATCCACTATGGACTGGACTCTCACTATTATGTTAGATCCACTATGGACTGGACTCTCACTATTATGTTAGATCCACTATGGACTGGACTCTCACAATATTATGTTAGATCCACTATGGACTGGACTCTCACAATATTATGTTAGATCCACTATGGACTGGACTCTCACTATTATGTTAGATCCACTATGGACTGGACTCTCACTATTATGTTAGATCCACTATGGACTGGACTCTCACAATATTATGTTAGATCCACTATGGACTGGACTCTCACTATTATGTTAGATCCACTATGGACTGGACTCTCACAATATTATGTTAGATCCACTATGGACTGGACTCTCACAATATTATGTTAGATCCACTATGGACTGGACTCTCACAATATTATGTTAGATCCACTATGGACTGGACTCTCTCACTATTATGTTAGATCTACTATGGACTGGACTCTCACTATTATGTTAGATCTACTATGGACTGGACTCTCACTATTATGTTAGATCCACTATGGACTGGACTCTCACTATTATGTCAGATCTACTATGGACTGGACTCTCACTATTAAGTTAGATCTACTATGGACTGGACTCTCACTATTATGTTAGATCTACTATGGACTGGACTCTCACTATTATGTTAGATCCACTATGGACTGGACTCTCACTATTATGTTAGATCCACTATGGACTGGACTCTCACAATATTATGTTAGATCCACTATGGACTGGACTCTCACAATATTATGTTAGATCCACTATGGACTGGACTCTCACAATATTATGCTAGATCCACTATGGACTGGACTCTCACTATTATGTTAGATCCACTATGGACTGGACTCTCACTATTATGTTAGATCCACTATGGACTGGACTCTCACAATATTATGTTAGATCCACTATGGACTGGACTCTCACTATTATGTTAGATCCACTATGGACTGGACTCTCACAATATTATGTTAGATCCACTATGGACTGGACTCTCACAATATTATGTTAGATCCACTATGGACTGGACTCTCACAATATTATGTTAGATCATCTATGGACTGGACTCTCACACTATTATGTTAGATCCACTATGGACTGGACTCTCACTATTATGTTAGATCCACTATGGACTGGACTCTCACAATATTATGTTAGATCCACTATGGACTGGACTCTCACACTATTATGTTAGATCCACTATGGACTGGACTCTCACACTATTATGTTAGATCCACTATGGACTGGACTCTCACTATTATGTTAGATCCACTATGGACTGGACTCTCACAATATTATGTTAGATCCACTATGGACTGGACTCTCACAATATTATGATAGATCCACTATGGACTGGACTCTCACACTATTATGTTAGATCCACTATGGACTGGAGTCTCACTATTATGTTAGATCCACTATGGACTGGACTCTCACAATATTATGTTAGATCCACTATGGACTGGACTCTCACTATTATGTTAGATCCACTATGGACTGGACTCTCACAATATTATGTTAGATCCACTATGGACTGGACTCTCACAATATTATGTTAGATCCACTATGGACTGGACTCTCACAATATTATGTTAGATCCACTATGGACTGGACTCTCACACTATTATGTTAGATCCACTATGGACTGGACTCTCACACTATTATGTTAGATCCACTATGGACTGGACTCTCACTATTATGTTAGATTCACTATGGACTGGACTCTCACACTATTATGTTAGATCCACTATGGACTGGACTCTCACACTATTATGTTAGATCCACTATGGACTGGACCCTCACTATTATGTTAAATTCACTATGGACTGGACTCTCACAATATTATGTTAGATCCACTATGGACTGGACTCTCACAATATTATGTTAGATCCACTATGGACTGGACTCTCACACTATTATGTTAGATCCACTATGGACTGGACTCTCACACTATTATGTTAGATCCACTATGGACTGGACTCTCACACTATTATGTTAGATCCACTATGGACTGGACTCTCACACTATTATGTTAGATCCACTATGGACTGGACTCTCACTATTATGTTAGATTCACTATGGACTGGACTCTCACAATATTATGCTAGATCCACTCGACGTCCATTGCACCGGTCGCCCAGGGGGGTCCCCACATCTGCGGTCCCCTCCAAGATTTCTCATTGTTATCCCATTGGGTTGAGTTTTTCCTTGCCTTGATGTGGGATCTGAGCCGAGGATGTCGTTGTGGCTTGTGCAGCCCTTTGAGACACTCGTGATTTAGGGCTATATAAGTAAACATTGATTGATTGATTGATTCAGTTTAAGACATCTTGAACCCTTTTTTTTATTGGGACAAAGATTATTTATGTATTGAATATGTGTATGCGTACTATGGTATATTATTTATTTATTGTTCACTGTTCTGTTACAGAGAACAAGGAAATTGGATAAAATTGCTCTGGTATGAAAAGGCGCAGAACTAAATAAGATTTGCTTCTTCCTACTCCCTTTCGGACGTGCTGTGATGTCACAACTGGAATTGCGTGGTGCACTACAGTGTATCGTATGCATGGTCCAAATAAACTGAAACTGAAACTGAACTGAAGTGTTGCTTCATGTCTTTCTCCTCTTCTGTTCAGGACTGCCCGCAGATTCTGCCGTCCACACAGATCTTCATCCCGGTGGGCGTGACCAAGCCCATCACCTTAGCTGCCAAGAACCTGCCCCAGCCCCAATCAGGCCAGAGGAACTACGAGTGTGTGTTCCACGTCCAGGGGGAGACCCTCAGCGTCCCCGCCCTGCGCTTCAACAGCTCATCCATCCAGTGCCAGAAGACAGCGGTGAGTCCAAACAAATCCTTGGAAAGAGTTGTCTTCTGTTTTGTTTTTTTGGTGCTCGGTGTTTACCGATAACACCTTTTTAGATTTGATGGATGACTCCGCTGAAATGGAATGTGTTGTTGTTTCTCAATCAAGGCGCTTCAGTTTGAAGAATCTGCCAATGATAAACGTCTTGTGTCTCACACACTGATAAAGATGTCCAACTTTCCTAGCACAAGATGACAAATACTGAGCTTCTTAATAGTTGTAAACAAAACATATCCTTAGATCTGAATCATAATACGAGTTTAGGTTTGGATACGTTCCTCCGCCATCTAATGACTGCTGGACACACCTTTTAATATAGTTTCATTAGTGGAGGAGTTCAAGTACCTCGGAGTCTTGTTCACGAGTGAGGGAAGAGTGGATCGTGGGATCGACAGGCGGATCGGTGCGGCGTCTTCAGTAATGCGGACGCTGTATCGATCCGTTGTGGTGAAGAAGGAGCTGAGCTGGAAGGCAAAGCTCTCAATTTACCGGTCGATCTACGTTCCCATCCTCACCTATGGTCATGATCTTTGGGTTATGACCGAAAGGACAAGATCACGGGTACAAGATCTACATTCCCATCCTCACCTATGGTCATGATCTTTGGGTTATGACCGAAAGGACAAGATCACGGGTCCAAGATCTACGTTCCCATCCTCACCTATGGTCATGATCTTTGGGTTATGACCGAAAGGACAAGATCACGGGTCCAAGATCTACGTTCCCATCCTCACCTATGGTCATGATCTTTGGGTTATGACCGAAAGGAGAAGATCACGGGTCCAAGATCTACGTTCCCATCCTCACCTATGGTCATGATCTTTGGGTTATGACCGAAAGGACAAGATCACGGGTCCAAGATCTACATTCCCATCCTCACCTATGGTCATGATCTTTGGGTTATGACCGAAAGGACAAGATCACGGGTCCAAGATCTACGTTCCCATCCTCACCTATGGTCATGATCTTTGGGTTATGACCGGAAGGACAAGATCACGGGTCCAAGATCTACGTTCCCATCCTCACCTATGGTCATGATCTTTGGGTTATGACCGAAAGGACAAGATCACGGGTCCAAGATCTACGTTCCCATCCTCACCTATGGTCATGATCTTTGGGTTATGACCGAAAGGACAAGATCACGGGTACAAGCGGCCGAAATGATTTTCCTCCGCCGGGTGGCGGGTCTCTCCCTTAGAGATACGGTGAGAAGATCTGTCATTTAGGAGGAGCTCAAAGTAAAGCCGCTGCTCCTCCACATGGAGAGGAGCCAGATGAGGTGGTTTGGGCATCTGCTCAGGATGCCACCCGAACGCCTCCCTAGGGAGATGTTTAGGGCACGTCGGACCGGTAGGAGGCCACGGGGAAGACCCAGGACACGTTGGGAAGACTATGTCTCCCGGCTGGCCTGGGAACGCCTCGGGATCCCCCGGGAAGAGCTGGACGAAGTGGCTGGGGAGATGGAAGTCTGGGCTTTCCCGCAAACCGACCTCGGATAAGCGGAAGTAGATGGATAGTGTTTCCTAACGCCCCCTGGAGAACCGCCCAAAAATATCTGTTTCTTAGCTGTGGTCCGTTTGGGCCGCAGCGGTACTCAGTTGTAATAGACGGTAACACTTTAGTATGGGGAACATATTCTAAGTAACAAAGACTTAATATACAGTTATTTGGACACTAGGGGAACATATAAGGGTTAGGGTTGGGATTAGGGTTATGGATAAGGTTGGGGTTGGGGTTAGGGTTACTAATAATCAGTGTTGGGTTAGTTACTGAAAACCAGTACCTAGTTACAATTACTAGTTACTTAATTTCAAAAGTAACGCAGTTACTAACTCAGTTACTTACATCAAAAAGTAATGCGTTACTGTGAAAAGTAACTATTTAGTTACTTCTTTTTTTTCTTCTTTTTTTTTTTAAAGCTCCCATTAATGGCCTTTTAGCCTTCATTTCAGTACTGTTATTGCACTGGAGAATAATACAATCTGTTGATCGACTTGACATGCATTTTTATTTGCATTTTAACATAATTAATAAAAAAACAGTGCCACATAAAAAGGCATTTCTCCTTTCTTTAAACTTGGACCAATGACCATTAATAAAAAACAACTGAAAGTGCAACATAAGAAGGCACATCATCTTCCTTGAAACATAGATAGTGAAATAAAGCCTGACATTGGAGTGATGCTGCTGTCTTCTACACTTGGAGTCATGGATTGTAGAGTCCTTGTTTTCAGTGGCAGGATCATTGACACAGATGGTGAAGTTTCAGATGTAACACTTTTGAGGGGTTTAAGCACCTGGAGGACCTCCTCTGCCACTCTCACATCATCATCGCCAAGGTGCTGTAGCAACTCTGGCGGGCCGGGCAAACATGGATGAGAACCACCTGCTCCATGAAAGGCTCACACTCTCCTCAGAGCCAACGCCCCGCCTCCCCTCCAGAGACCCACTGGTACCAGCCGCCCTGAAGCTCCTGCAGCAATGCAGTGACAACAACATCAGGGCGGCTCACTGGGCGAATCACAAATGGAGCACGGACCTGGAGCATACCATCTCCTCCAGACTCCGTGACTTCATACCTGACACCGGCTCAATACCAGGCCTCTCACTACCACGAGTGGCCTGGGTGAGGCTTAACCGCCTCCGAACTGGTGTCGGTCGCTTTCGCTCAAACATGTTCCAGTGGGGCTTAGCACCTAACGCGACGTGTGAGTGTGGCGCGGAGGAGCAGACTGCCGACCACGTGATCCTGCGTTGCCCGATTTATCGTGCTCCTAATGGTTTGCGTGGCCTGGCGGACCTGGATGACTGCTCGGTGACCTGGCTCACTTCTGTGTGTCCTGACATATGAACGGGAGGGCCCCCCGGGCCTGGGGTGGTAAAAGGCATAGACCCTCGGCCTCAGGTCCGGGTGCCGGAAAACAGCTGCCCATACGATGAAGACATCATCATCAGACAGGTTGATGATGTATTGGACATTTTTCTTCAGGGTCTTGTGGGTCAATGCAGAGTATATAGCTGCCTGCTGCTGCAACATATCATAAGTGGAGTTCCACTTCGTTGGGACATCATGTATGAGCTTTATGAGTAGGCAGCTTTAGTATTTCTTGCTTTGTCTTAAGCACATGAGCAGCTGTTGTGCTAGGAAACCTCCTTCCTGATCCATCCTATTGACTGAGATGTGATGCCAAATTCACTACATGTGCAAAGCACCTATCTGTGGTCCCAGTCCTGCCTCATTCACTGCAATTATTTGATTTTGGCATTATCACGTGTGACTGGGAAATCTTTATCTTCCATTCCTCCACTGCTTGTGTCAGTACCTTTTTGTCATGAACCTGCGCAAGGTGACTCTCGTAGAGGGGGCGTGTCTGCTCATCTGCCGGTCTGCTGTGATTAAGTGAGCGCTTATCGTCACATAGTTTCCCTGGACGTGCACCAGTCTGTCGTGAGCGCAACTGGTGATGCTCGGGATAGTTCATCCACAACTTTTTTCTTCTCCTGCTCATAAAGATCTGGCACAATCTTACCGCTGAAGTGGGTGCGCGACGGGATGTCGTAACGTGGCTCAAGCACGTTCAGCATGTGTTTAAAACCCTCGTTTTGCACAACGGGGTCTGCTCCTATAAACACACCGATTGAATGGCGCGGGGCGTTCAAGCTCTTCCGTTACTCCGCTCGCCATGACCACGCTGTGTGTGGACTGAACGTGCATGCGAACAACCTTTTTGTTTTGTTTTATATATCAAACCGCGGATCACGTGTGTGCCTCCCCTCCCCACACCCAGACACACACACACACGCCTCTTTTCTTCTCTCCGGCGTGTGACAGGGGAAGATTTAGAAGAAAGACACCGCAGCGCATCTGTTTCTAGCCGATAGTACATAAAAAATAACGTAAAATAACGCAGTAACGCATCATGTAGTAACGGTAACTGAGTTACTGAATATAAAAAAATAACGCGTTAGATTACTAGTTACCGCCGAAACTAACGGCGTTACAGTAACGCGTTACTTTGTAACGCGTTAGTCCCAACACTGCTAATAATCAATAATTCTGAGGTTATTGAGGGAAGACTTAGTTAATGACTTACTGGTTGTATAATAATGCATTAAAGGCCTACTGAAATGAATTTTTTTAATTTAAACGGGGATAGGAGATCTATTCTATGTGTCATACTTGATCATTTCGCGATATTGCCATATTTTTGCTGAAAGGATTTAGTATAGAACAACGACGATAAAGATTGCAACTTTTGGTATCTGATAAAAAAAAAGGCTTGCCCCTACCGGAAGTAGCGTGACGTAGTCAGTTGAACATATACGCAAAGTTCCCTATTGTTTACAATGATGGCCGCATGAAGTGAGAGAGATTCGGACCCAGAAAGCGACAATTTCCCCATTAATTTGAGCGAGGATGAAATATTTGTGGATGAGGAAAGTGCAAGTGAAGGACTAGTGGGGAGTTGAAGCTATTCAGATAGGGAAGATGCTGTGAGAGCCGGGGGTGACCTGATATTCAGCTGGGAATGACTACAACAGTAAATAAACACAAGACATATATATACTCTATTAGCCACAACACAACCAGGCTTATATTTAATATGCCACAAATTAATCCTGCATAAAAACACCTGCGTGTTTGTTATGCTAGCTCCTAGCTCCTCTGCTAGCTCCTAGCTCCATAGAACACGCCAATACAATTCAAACACCTGATCAACACACACAATCACTCAGCCCAAAAGACCGTTCACCTAACCCAAGGTTCATAAAGCTTATATATTTTTAAAAAGTTACGTACATACGCAAAAAAAAGGTTGCGCACATACGGTCAAGCGATCAAATGTTTAGAAGCCAAAGCTGCATACTCACAGTAGCACGTCTGCGTCTTTGTCATCCAAATCAAAGTAATCCTGGTAAGAGTCTGTGTTGTCCCAGTTCTCTACAGGCGTCTGTGTATCGAAGTCAAAAGTCCTCCTGGTTAGAGTCTCTGTTATCCAAGTTCTTCCATTTTGACTGCATCTTCCGGGAATGTAAACAAAGAAGCGCCGGCTGTGTACTGTTGTTGCTGACTACGTTCGAAAAATACGTCCATTTCGCACCGACAACTTTCTTCTTTGCTTGCTCAGCTTCTTTCTCCATAATGCAATGAACATGATTGCAACAGATTCACGAACACAGATGTCCAGAATACTGTGGAATTATGAAATGAAAACAGAGCTTTTTCGTATTGGCTTCAATGTGGAAGGCATACCCGTGTTCGCCGGTCTACGTCACGCGCATACGTCATCCTCAGAGGCGTTTCGAACCGGAAGTTTAGCGGCAAATTTAAAATGTCACTTTATAAGTTAACCCGGCCGTATTGGCATGTGTTATAATGTTAAGATTTCATCATTGAAAAACTATCAGACTGCGTGGTCGGTAGTAGTGGGTTTCAGTAGGCCTTTAATAAGTACTTAATAATGACTAATTAAGAGCCAATATGTTACTAATGTGCATGTTAATAAGCAACTAATTAATGGTGAATATGTTCCCCATACTAAAGTGTTACCTAATAAACTTCTCCACCACATATCAAGCAAACAGAAAAAGTCTGGAGCTAAAGTCAGAGAAGTTTCTTAAGCGCAAAAATTGTGACTGAAGCGGAAAAGCTGTATATCAATGTATTCAGTTATTTTTTAATTAGCACAATTTTTCATGTGATAATATATTTCTCGACGTTGTGAACTTGATGAATGGTTGAAGTCAAGTCGTGCACGCCACGGACCCAGTTAACCAACAAGCAATTTGACACAATCAGCCGTATTCTCAATGAATAATAATAATGATAATAATATATTTTATTTGTAAAAAAGCACTATCCATTGAGCAAACAACCTCAAAGTGCTACAGTGTATTAAAAAAATAAATAAAAAGATAATACAAATAAAAACTAGAACTAGCACGCATATATCTAAAAAAAAAAAGGCTTTTTTAAAAAGAAGAGTTTTTAAGCCTTTTTTAAAAAGCATCCACAGTCTGTGGTGCCCCCAGGTGGTCAGGGAGAGTGTTCCACAGACTGGGAGCGGCGGAGCAGAAAGCCCGGTCTCCCATTGTCCGTAGCTTTGTCCTCAGAGTTTATTCTGTCCGGAGCGGAGGTGTCGTGTGGAGGATTTGGGGGTGAGCGGGTCTTTGAGGTAGAGGGGGGCATTTCCATGGAGGCACTGGTGGGTTAGTAGGGAGACTTTGTCTTCAATCCTGAGTGGAACAGGAAGCCAGTGATTCATCTGATGACCGAGTGGTTATCACGTACACTCAGGGTATCCGCGGGGTCTTAAGAAAGTCTTACATTTGACATGTTGAAACCCGCATAGACACTGTACGGTCCTCCAAAGTGAGACAAAGCTGAATGCACCTTCAGGTAGACAAAAGTATGTGTGTTGGTGAGGCCTCCAACTAGTATGACAGATGAGAAGTAGCTAGCGTTGCGCTCCACCGAGGCTGAAAACGTGAGGCAGGAGTTTGCCTGTGAAGCTAGTTTGTAGCATATTGATCTCGTTCACACGTTGACTCTGTACTTCACTCACCTTTCCACGGTCTGCCTCGCGAGCCCATCTCTCCTTTCTACCTTCTCCTTTTCCCGTGTCTGTCAAACCCGGTCTCAGAACGTTCTATCTGCTGCTCTCTAACGCTCCGACCGTGGTGTAGGTAAGTGTAAACTTCACCAGGATTGTTGACAGGCCTGAGGTCTGCTTCGTGGCAGATGTTGACAGCAGAGCTAATGAGTTCCAGACAGGGTTGTGTCTCCATCAGCCGGGGGATGCTAGCTGTTAAACCTCACCCCGGCCAAGTTTTTTCTACTTAATGTCCACAAAGTAGACGTGCCGCCCGTGGTAATTAGCCTGGGGTTGTCAGCACTTCTCTCCCGTGTTAGCAATTAGCTGTTGGCCAAGTATGGATGAAGGAAGAAGAGACCATGTCTCGTCACTGTACGCCATAAAGAAGAAGCCAGATGCGTAAACACAATTATTTGCAGTAAATGACGGTGATACTTTTTGAAGAACTGTGCTTGCTTTGTACTTTTGAAAGCTCCAGCTCAATAAATCCCGTATGGAAGCAGTGGTCAGATTGTTAGAATTGTATTGATTTGGACGGTGCTGGTCTATTAATTGAGAGTTGGTATTGATTCCCCGTTTGTTGTAACTCAACATTCCCAATGTGAGTATTGTCTCGGGTTGCTGACGTGATGGAATTAATAATACGATATTTGACTCGGGGGCTCTGTCCACACCAACATGGATATTTTCCAAAAATGCACATTTACCGTGTCCTTTCACAAACAATGTATTTACTTAAAAACTGTTCATCATCATTTGATCATCACTTTTAACTCGGGCGGTATAGCTCGGTCGGTAGAGCGGGCCGTGCCAGCAACTTGAGGGTTCCAGGTTTGATCCCCGAACTGCACCAATTTTTACAAGAGGACTGGTCTAAAATTCAAGCAGAAGCTTGTGGATGGCTACCAAAAGCGCCTTATTGCAGTGAAACTTGCCAAAGGACATGTAAGCAAATATTAACATTGCTGTATGTATACTTTTGACCCAGCACATTTTCAGTAGACCCATAATAAATTCATAAAAGAAGCAAACTTCATGAAAAAATAAGAGTTGTAGAAATTATTGGAAACTCAAGACAGCCATGACCTAATGTTCTTTAGTGTATGTCAACTTTTGACCACCACTGTATGTATCTACCTTTTTTTGTTGCTAATTAAAGGCCTACTGAAATGAATTTTTTTTATTTAAACGGGGATAGCAGATCCATTCTATGTGTCATACTTGATCATTTTGCGATATTGCCATATTTTTGCTGAAAGGATTTAGTAGAGAACGTCGACGATAAAGTTCGCAACTTTTGGTCGCTGATAAAAAAAAGCCTTGCCTGTACCGGAAGTAGCGTGACGTCACAGGTTGAAAGGCTCCTCACATTTCCCCATTGTTTACACCAGCAGCGAGAGCGATTCGGACCGAGAAAGCGACGATTACCCCATTAATTTGAGCCAGGATGAAAGATTTGTGGATGAGGAACGTGAGAGTGAAGGACTAGAGTGCAGTGCAGGACGTATCTTTCTTCGCTCTGACCGTAACTTAGGTACAAGGGTTCATTGGATTCCACACTTTCTCCTTTTTCTATTGTGGATCACGGATTTGTATTTTAAACCACCTTAGATACTATATCCTCTTGAAAATGAGAGTCGAGAACGCGAAATGGACATTCACAGTGACTTTTATCTCCACAACAATACATCGGCGAAGCACTTTAGCTACGGAGCTAACGTGATAGCATCGGGCTTAACTGCAGATAGAAACAAAATAAATAAACCCCTGACTGGAAGGATAGATAGAAAATCAACAATACTATTAAACCATGGACCTGTAACTACACGGTTAATGCTTTCCAGCCTGGCGAAGCTTAACAATGCTGTTGCTAACGACGCCATTGAAGCTAACTTAGCTACGGGACCTCACAGAGCTATGATAAAAACATTTGCTATCCACCTAAGCCAGCCAGCCCTCATCTGCTCATCAACACCCGTGCTCACCTGCGTTCCAGCGATCGACGGCGCGACGAAGGACTTCACCCGATCATCGATGCGGTCGGCGGCTAGCGTCGGATAGCGCGTCTGCTATCCAAGTCAAAGTCCTCCTGGTTGTGTTGCTGCAGCCAGCCGCTAATACACCGATCCCACCTACAGCTTTCTTCTTTGCAGTCTTCATTGTTCAGTAAACAAATTGCAAAAGATTCACCAACACAGATGTCCAGAATACTGTGGAATTTTGCGATGAAAACAGAGCTTTTTTGTATTGTGATACAATGTGTCCCAATACTTCCGTTTGAACCATTGACGTCACGCGCATACGTCATTATACATAGAAGTTCCCCGGGAAATTTAAAACTGCACTTTATAAGTTAACCCGGTCGTATTGGCATGTGTTGCAATGTTAAGATTTCATCATTGATATATAAACTATCAGACTGCGTGGTCGGTAGTAGTGGCTTTCAGTAGGCCTTTAAGTCCTTGGTTATTTGATGCTGTCGTATTTTGAAAAGAACGCGACTTGTATTGCTGGATCCACTCTCCTATACCTTAGAAAGACTCAAGGCCAAGGTTATATGAGTTATTCATTTGCCTTTTGAGTCGGGGCTTCACCCTGTTCTGTGTTCTGTGCCCCGGGCTATGGATCCCAGGATGTCTCTGTTTGTGCTGTGTAGCACTGGTACTACTACTGGGCGGGGAAGGCTCACCAATCAATAAACACAAGGATGCTAATCCACAGTTTAGCCTGGTGTTTGAAAAAACACACACAGTCGTGACACGAATAGGAGCTCAGCGGAAAGACTGGATTCTGGGAGAGTACAGTAGTCTGTCGCGTATTAGTGTTGATCCCAAGAAATACTTGAGGTGAAACAAAACATCAGGAATGAAGGAAGGAACTGGCTTACGAAGAAGTAACAGTGGGCAATGCAAAATAGAAGAGAGAAATTGGAGCGTGAATGAGAGGAGAAGAGTGAGAGGAAGAGTGATATTGAAAAGAAGATGGGGGGGAGGAAGATGAGAGGATGTGAGAAATGAAATTGTCTGAAAAGTCTCCCTGGAGGCCAAAACTCAATCTCTTCTCTTTCAAAAGAATACAACAGGATGTACAGGATGACCAGAGTCAGATCATGTTTGAAGTCCACCTTCCTGTTCTTTGCTCCACTTCCACGGTGATGATAACCCAATACCACATGCTATATGACTACCCTATGTGGTAGTGTGACATCAGCTGCATCCATGGTGGGAAAACATCAATATCCTTCTGCTGTTTCTGACTTTACTGCACATGCAGTCCACGGCATCTCAAAGGGGACGTGGATCATCAGAATGATAATAGGCCCTGTTTCTCTAAAAGTTCAGGAACTTTAGTTTCCTGGACCTATAGGTTCTTGTAGAAGTGTGTGGTTTGTGTTCCCACCGCATTTCACAGTTCAGGTATCCATCCATCCATCTTCTTCCGCTTATCCGAAGCCCAGACTTCCCTCTCCCCAGCCACTTCGTCCAGCTCTTCCCGGGGGATCCCAAGGTGTTCCCGGGCCAGCCGGGAGACAAAGTCTTCCCAACGTGTCCTGGGTCTTCCCCGTGGCCTCCTACCGGTCGGACGTGCCCTAAACACCTCCCTAGGGAGGCGTTCGGGTGGCATCCTGACCAGATGCCCGAACCACCTCATCTGGCTCCTCCCGATGTGGAGGAGCAGCGGCTTTACTTTGAGCTCCCCCCAGGAGACAGAGCTTCTCACCCTATCTCTAAGGGAGAGCCCCGCCACCCGGCGGAGGAAACTCATTTCGGCCGCTTGTACCCGTGATCTTGTCCTTTCGGTCATAACCCAAATATCATGACCATAGGTAAGGATGGGAACGTAGATCGACTGGTGAATTGAGAGCTTTGCCTTCCGGCTCAGCTCCTTCTTCACCACAACGGATCGATACAGCGTCCGCATTACTGAAGACGCCGCAGCTGTCGATCTCACGATCCACTCTTCCCTCACTCGTGAACAAGACTCCGAGGTACTTGAACTCCTCCACTTGGGGCAAGAGTTCCTCCCTAACCCGGAGATGGCACTCCACCCTTTTCCGGGCGAGAACCATGGACTCGGACTTGGAGGTGCTGATTCTCATCCCAGTCGCTTCACACTCGGCTGCGAACCGATCCAGTGAGAGCTGAAGATCCTGGGCAGATGAAGCCATCAAGACCACATCATCTGCAAAAAGCAGAGACCTAATCCTGCAGCCACCAAACCAGATCCCCTCAACGCCCTGACTGCGCCTAGAAATTATGTCCATAAAAGTTATGAACAGAATCGGTGACAAATGGCAGCCTTGGCGGAGTCCAACCCTCACTGGAAACGGGTCCGACTTACTGCCGGCAATGCGGACCAAGCTCTGACACTGATCATACAGGGAGCGGACCGCCACAACAGACAGTCCGATACCCCATACTCTCTAAGCACTCCCCACAGGACTTCCCGAGGGACACGGTCGAATGCCTTCTCCAAGTCCACAAAGCACATTTAGACTGGTTGGGAAAACTCCCATGCACCCTCAAGGACCCTGCCGAGAGTATAGAGCTCCACAGTTCCATGACCAGGACGAAAACCACACTGTTCCTCCTGAATCCGAGGTTCGACTATCCGGTGTAGCCTCCTCTCCAGTACACCTGAATAGACCTTACCGGGAAGGCTGAGGAGTGTGATCCCACGATAGTTACAACACACCCTCCGGTCCCCCTTTTTAAAGGTTCAGGTAGTTTATACAAATCATGGAGGAGTGGTTTACTTTACTTGTACACTGATACCAAGTAACTAAACTGACAATATTAGGTCAACAATGTGTTAAAGAACATTTTACATCAATCAATCTAGGGATCTAGATATCTGGTCCCTCTTTTGCCTTCACCTTCATTGTCCATTCCTTTTTGGTGACTTTATATACTCTGGACCTAGACGTTGAGTCCGCGACATACATGGCGGACAATAACCGATACAGTCTGATTTGCCTGTCCAAAAGCATTCGATGTTTTCTGTAGTCTTCACTCGGCGGCCAGGTAATACAAAGCACACACTACCCTTTTTTATCACATCCACGGGAGCCTGCATTCTCCTTGTCTCTCCTTTCTACAAATGGACAAAGTTTATTGGTAAGTAGAATCACAGCTGATATTGGAAAGTTCTCTTGCCGTCTGAGAAGTGCCGTATCCCAAATAGCTGCAATGGCTTTCTCTTAAGGTATTCATGTGTGATTTCCACAAGCGTCTGTACATGTAGAAGAAGGAGAAACACGGGCATGTCTGGATGACTCGCCTTCATATGTCCAGTGCTTAAATCTGGTTGTTATGAAGCTGGCTGTGGCGCGTTCCTTCTGACGTCACTTCCTCTCCGAACTCACTTTGTAAATGATCAATCAATCAATCAATCAATCAATCAATGTTTATTTATACAGCCCTAAATCACAAGTGTCTCAAAGGGCTGTACAAGCCACAACGACATCCTCGGTACAGAGCCCACATACGGGCAAGGAAAAACTCACCCCAGTGGGACGTCGGTGAATGACTATGAGAAACCTTGGAGAGGACCGCATATGTGGGTAAACCCCCCCCCCCCCCCCCCCCCCCCCCTCTAGGGGAGACCGAAAGCAACGGATGTCGAGTGGGTCTGACATAACATTGTGAAAGTCCAGTCCACAGTGGATCCAACACATCAGCGGGAGTCCAGTCCACAGCGGGGCCAACAGGAAACCATCCCGAGCGGAGACGGGTCAGCAGCGCAGAGATGTCCCCAACCGATGCACAGGCTAGTGGTCCACCCGGGGTCCCGGCTCTGGACAGCCAGCACTTCATCCATGGCCACCGGACCTATGCAACTCCCCCTCGCAAGGGACAGGGGAGAAGAGGAGAGAAGAAAAGAAACGGCAGATCAACTGGTCTAAAAAGGGGGGGTCTATTTAAAGGCTAGATTATACAAATGAGTTTTAAGATGGGACTTAAATGCTTCTACTGAGGTAGCATCTCTAACTGTTACCGGGAGGGCATTCCAGAGTACTGGAGCCCGAATAGAAAACGCTCTATAGCCCGCAGACTTTTTTTTGGTTCTGGGAATCACTAATAAGCCGGAGTTCTTTGAACGCAGATTTCTTGCCGGGACATATGGTACAATACAATCGGCGAGATAGGCTGGAGCTAAACCGTGTAGTATTTTATACGTAAGTAGTAAAACCTTAAAGTCGCATCTTAAGTGCACAGGAAGCCAGTGCAGGTGAGCCAGTATAGGCGTAATATGATCAAACTTTCTTGTTTTTGTCAAAAGCCTTGCAGCCGCATTTTGTACCAACTGTAATCTTTTAATGCTAGACATAGGGAGGCCCGAAAATAATACGTTACAGTAATCGAGACGAGACGTAACGAACGCATGAATAATGATCTCAGCGTCGCTAGTGGACAAGATGGAACGAATTTTAGCGATATTACGGAGATGAAAGAAGGCCGTTTTAGTAACACTCTTAATGTGTGACTCAAACGAGAGAGTTGGGTCGAAGATAATACCCAGATTCTTTACCGAGTCTCCTTGTTTAATTGTTTGGTTGTCAAATGAGTCCATATAGAGCTAAGAGCCTGAGATTCAAGAATTGCACGGCTGACTTACCCATGTAAAAAATAGTCCGAGGAGGGGGACCTTAAACGCTGGTTTAGTGTGGCTGAAACGGGGCTTAGGCTAAATAATCATTGGTTTAAGGGGTTAAACGACTTAGTGTAGACATGGCCTAAAACCCCTTCTTCCACTTTTTCTGAGCAAGCCCAGGAAGCTCCCTGCTGTGTCGGTCGATCAGGAGGTCAAGGCTCAGGGGCCAATCAGGAGGTCAAGGCTCAGGGGCTACGGCCAATGAGCGTCTGAGCATATTGTGCTTAGAGTGGCAGGCGGGTTAAAGGAGCACTACGCCTGTTGTGAGGCCGCAAGCTCAGGTGAGCACAATGTGGGGAAGACAAAGGTGACGGACCACAGCTGGATGTTGCCGGCAGGTCAAAGGCGAGCGAAGGGAGTCGTACGAGTTCAGGACTCTCACTCTCGTCTATTCCTCTCTTTCCCCATCTTAGTCGCCCGTGTTTCCACTTGTCCTCTTTATTCTTCACTCAGGTTCCTCAAAAAGAGGGCCGCACAGATAACATCTGTGTGGGCCTTACACCATTACCTCCCGTCTGATAAGCCATGGGGCCACTCTATCACCCTCTTTTTTTCTGACTCCTTCACCAGTAAGACGGGGAAAAAACACAGTTGCGGGAAGGAGAAGAAAATCAAGTTTGGGGATAGGATGAGTGTGTGTGTGTGTGTGTGTGGAGAGCAGCTGTTAGCTAAAGGAGAGATGGGAAGTATCAGGGGTCCTGATGGCATCCAATTAAAGGAGATAAAATGATGATGAATTACAGTCGGGCAGTAGAGACAGCCACTCCTGCCGGTCCACACAGGAGCTCTCACGCACCAGAAGGGAATTAGCAGATAGCAATGCTGGTGCCGAGGAGCCACATTCTCATGAAGTCCAAGACTTCAGTCAGGCCAGCTGTGTAAATGTATATTGCCGTTTAATTTGCAACATGTCAAACTAAGACTACCGTATTTTTCGGACTATAAGTCGCAGTTTTTTTCACAGGAGCGACTTATGTGTGAAATTATTAACACAATATAGTGTAAAATATCAAATAATATTATTTATCTCATTCACGTAAGGGACTAGACGTATAAGATTTCATGGGATTTAGCGATTAGGAGTGACAGATTGTTTGGTAAACGTATAGCATGTTCTATATGTTATAGTTATTTGAATGACTCTTACCATAATATGTTACGTTAACATACCAGGCACGTTCTCAGTTGGTTATTTATGCCTCATATAACGTACACTTATTCAGCCTGTTGTTCACTATTCTTTATTTATTTTAGATTGCCTTTCAAATGTCTATTCTTGGTGTTGGCTTTTATCAAATACATTTCCCCCAAAAATGCGACTTATACTCCTTTGCGACATATATATGTTTTTTTTAGAGCCAATAAATGCTTTAAAATGTAATATCGGAAATTATCGGTATCGTTTTTTTTATTATCGGTATCGTTTTTTTAATTTTTTTATTTTTTTTAATTAAATCAACATAAAAAACACAAGATACACTTACAATTAGTGCACCGACCCAAAAAACCTCCCTCCCCCATTCACACTCATTCACACAAAAGGTTTGTTTCTTTCTGTTATTAATATTCTGCTTCCTACATTATACCGTATTTCCTTGATTAGGCGCAGGGGCGCTAATTAATTTAAAACCTCCTGTCACTCCTGCGCTTACCAGAAGCCTGCGGGATGGCCAAGCATGCGCTAATTATTTTATAACCTCTTCTCACTCCGGCGCTTACCTTATCATGAAAAGCACATTTAATAAAAAAAAACGTTATTATTGTCTTACCTTTAGGTATAAATGAGTCCATGCCAGCTCCTTTTGAAGTAAAGCATCGATATAGAAGTCTTCCTTATCTTTCTTCAGTTTTAAAAGTCTCTCTGTCTCGATGGAGATCTTCCTTTTAAGTATTACCTTCTGCTTCGATTGAAAGTCCAGTTTAGAAAACCGTTTTATTTTAGATATGTAATCCTCCATGGTAAAAGTCCAAGCAAACAATGGCTGCGCACTCTTGCTGCCGGTTGTCTTCTTCTGCAGCACTCTTCTGCAGTACCAGCAGTCGCAAGAAGGATCACTAGCGCCCTCTACCACCAGGAGGCGGGAGTCATTTAATGACTCATATTCGACCCGGCGGAAGTGCCAAGCATGCGCTAATTATTTTGCGAAACGAGTTTGACCCGGCTGTAATTCGAGGCATGCGAATACCATATTCCCGGCGCCAATTCAAGGAAATACGGTATATCAATATATATCAATACAGTCTGCAAGGGATACAGTCCGTAAGCACGCATGATTGTGCGTGCTGCTGGTCCACTAATAGTACTAACCTTTAACAGTTAATTTTACTCATTTGCATTAATTGCTAGTTTCTATGTAACTGTTTTTATATTGTTTTACTTTCTTTTTTATTCAAGAAAATATTTTTAATTTATTTATATTATTTTATTTTATTATATTTTTTAAAAAGGACCTTATCTTCACCATACCGGGTTGTCCAAATTAGGCATAATGATGTGTTAATTCCACGACTGTATATATCGGTATCGGTTGATATCGGTATCGGTAATTAAAGAGTTGGACAATATCGGCATATCGGATATCGGCAAAAAGCCATTATCGGACATCCCTAGTTTTTTATTATGCATTTTTGGTCCGGAGCGACTTATAGTCCGAAAAATAGTCATAAAAACAGGATTTCGGAGGGTTCCGAAGGTCATGACCGCATCAGCTCTGATAGTGACCGCTTCTATGCACTAAATTTGTCTGATTTCTGAAATACACACCAAAGTATTAGGCCACCCATCCAAATGATGAGAATCAGGTGTCCTAATCACTTGGCCAAACCCAAACAGCTCAATTTGTATTTCATCTGACATCACATGGACAAAGATAATAATAATAATAATAATGGATTAGATTTTATATAGCGCTTTTCTATTATTAGATACTCAAAGCGCTCACAGAGAAGTGGGAATCCATCATTCATTCACACCCGGTGGTGGTAAGCTACATTTGTAGCCACAGTTGCCCTGGGGTAGACTGACCATGCATTCATCATTCATTCACCAGTGTGAGCAGCACCGGGGCCAAGGGTAAAGTGTCCTGCCCAAGGACACAATGGCAGCGATTTGGATGTCAAGAGGCGGGGAGCGAACCTGCAACCCTCAGGTTTCTGGCACGGCCGCTCTACCCACTACGCCATACCGCCCCTAAAGATAAGACCTTCTGGAGGAAAGTTCTGTGGTCAGATAAAAACAAAAATGGAGCTGTTTGGCCACAATACCCAGCAATATGTTTGGAGGAGAAAAGGTGAGGCCTTTAATCCCAGGAACACCATTCCTACCGTCAAGCATGGTGGTGGTAGTATTATCCTCTGGGCCATTTTTGCTGCCAATGGAGCTGGTGCTTTAAATAGGACAATGAAAAAGGAGGATTACCTCTAAATTCTTCAGGACAAGCTAAAATCATCAGCCCGGAGGTTGGGTGTTGGGCGCAGTTAGGTGTTCCAACAGGACAATGACCCCAAACTAGAGATGTCCGATAATGGCTTTTTTGCCGATATCCGATATTCCGATATTGTCCAACTCTTAATTACCGATACCGATATATACAGTGGTGGAATCAACACATTATTATGCCTAATTTTGTTGTGATGCCCCGCTGGATGCATTAAACAATGTAACAAGGTTTTCCAAAATAAATCAACTCAAGTTATGGAGAAATAAATGCCAACATGGCACTGCCATATTTATTATTGAAGTCACAAAGTGCATTATTTTTTTTAACATGCCTCGAAACAGCAGCTTGGAATTTGGGACATGCTCTCCCTGAGAGAGCATGAGGAGGTTGAGGTGGGCGGAGATGAGGTTAGGGTAGCAGGGGGTGTATATTGTAGCGTCCCGGAAGAGTTAGTGCTGCAAGGGGTTCTGGGTATTTGTTCTGTTGTGTTTATGTTGTGTCACGGTGCGGATGTTCTCCCGAAATGTGTTTGTCATTCTTGTTTGGTGTGGGTTCACAGTGTGGCGCATATTTGTAACAGTGTTAAAGTTGTTTATACGGCCACCCTCAGTGTGACCTGTATGGCTGTTGACCAAGTATGCTTGCATTCACTTGTATGTTTGAAAAGCCGTAGATATTATGTGACTGGGCCGGCACGCAAAGGCAGTGCCTTTAAGGTTTATTGGCGCTCTGTACTTCTCCCTACGTCCGTGTACACAGCGGCGTTTTAAAAATAAAAAAAATTTACAGATAATTTCCGATATTAGATTTTAAAGCATTAATAGGCCGATAATATCGACAGTCCGATATTATCGGACATCCCTACCTCAAACACACATCAAAAGTGGTAAAGGAATGGCTAAATTAGGCTAGAATGAAGGTTTTAGAATGGCCTTCCCCAAAGTCCTGACTTAAACGTGTGGACAATGCTGAAGAAACAAGTCCATGTCAGAAAACCAACACATTTAGCTGAACTGCACCAATTTTGTCAAGAGGAGTGGTCAAAAATTCCAGCAGAAGCTTGTGGATGGCTACCAAAAGCGCCTTATTGCGGTGAAACTTGCCAAGGGACATGTAAGCAAATATTAAAGGCCTACTGAAAGCCACTACTACCGACCACGCAGTCTGATAGTTTATATATCAATGATGAAATCTTAACATTGCAACACATGCCAATACGGCCGGGTTAACTTATAAAGTGCAATTTTAAATTTCCCGCTAAACGTCTTTGGATGATGACGTATGCGCGTGACGTCACGACGGCAATGGAAGTATTCGCACCCAATGTGTCACCATACAAAAAGCTCTGTTTTCATCTCAAAATTCCACAGTATCCTGGACATCTGTGTTGGTGAATCTTTTGCAATTTGTTTAATGAACAATGGAGACTGCAAAGAAGAAAGTTGTAGGTGGGATCGGTGTATTAGCGGCTGTCTGTAGCAACACAACAAGGACTACTTACTTGGATAGCAGACGCGCTAGCCGATGCTAGCCGCCAACGCATCTGTGATCGGGTGAAGTCCTTCGTCGCGCCGTCGATCGCTGGAACGCAGGTGAGCACGGGTGTTGATGAGCAGATGAGGGCTGGCTGGCGTAGGTGGATAGCTAATGTTTTTAGCATAGCTCTGTGAGGTCCGGTTGCTAAGTTGCTAAGTTAGCTTCAGCGTCGTTAGCAACAGCATTGTTAAGCTTTGCCAGGCTGAGAATTATTAACCGTGTAGTTACATGTCCATGGTTTAATAGTATTGTTGATCTTCTGTCTATCCTTCCAGTCAGGGATTTATTTATTTTGTTTCTATCTGCATTGGAGCCAGATGCTATCGCGTTAGCTCAGTAGCTAAAGAGCTTCACCGATGTATTGTCGTGGAGATAAAAGTCACTGTGAATGTCCATTTCGCGTTCTCGACTCTCATTTTCAAGAGGATATAGTATCCGAGGTGGTTTAAAATACAAATCCGTGATCCACAATAGAAAAAGGAGAGTGTGTGGAATCCAATGAGACCTTGTACCTAAGTTACGGTCAGAGCGAAAAAAGATGTTACTAACTGCATTCTAGTCCTTCACTCTAACGTTCCTCATCCACAAATCTTTCATCCTCGCTCAAATTAATGGGGTAATCGTCGCTTTCTCGGTCCGAATCTCTCTCGCTCCATTGTAAACAACGGGGAATTGTGAGGAATCCTACCTCCTGTGACGTCACGCTACTTCCGGTATAGGCAAAGCTTTTTTTTTATCAGCGACCAAAAGTTGCGAACTTTATCGTCGCTGTACTCTACTAAATCCTTTCAGCAAAAATATGGCAATATCGCGAAATGATCAAGTATGACACATAGAATGGATCTGCTATCCCCGTTTAAATAAAAAAATATTCATTTCAGTAGGCCTTTAACATTGCTGTATGTATACTTTTGACCCAGCACATTTGGTAGACCCGTAATAAATTCATAAAAGAAGCAAACTTCATGAATGTTTTTTTGTGAGCAACAAGTATGTGCTCCAATCACTCTATCACAAAATAATAAGAGTTGTAGAAATGATTGGAAACTCAAGCTTTACAAGTGTATGTACACTATTGATTACGACTGTATGTGTGAAAATACAAAACTATTTTAGAAATTGGACTAATTTAGTGCATGGAAACGTAGTCATTGTCTGTATTCCAACTTATTTTGGCCTGCTTTTGCTTTGCCAAACATGCACCAGAACTACAGTAACAGCGAAAGTCTTTATTCTGCACTTGGACCAGGAAAAAGCCACAGTTCAAGGGTGCATAACTACATGACTAATTAACAGGGCGCCAAAAACCAGTCGAGATCCGTCATGTTGGTGCCCGTCCTGTTTGGGAAATAGATGTTTTTTGATGGACTTTTAGAGGGGAGAGTAAGGACATGGCTGAGAAATAATCTGCTTCCGTCTGATGGGAAATAAGAGGCGGGTGGCAGACGGGATGGATGGAGTAAATAGAGGTCTAGCATAGGCCAAACATGTCTGCAGGGAGAACAGTTAACACTAGTTTAATGGTGTCACAAACCCCTACGCTGTGTGTGTGTGTGTCCCGGCCATTGTTACGTCAGGGTTTTTAAAGTAGTCATAAACTTTTAAGTACACACTCGGTAAAAGAGACGGGTCCAATGAGAGCTGTGGTTCTGGTTGGTAGGCGTTGATGCAGCAAAAATGGTGCACAGACTAATAAGATGTAAAGACTCACGTCCAATATACAGTCGTGGTCAAAAGTGTACATACACTTGTAAAGAACATGATGTCATAACTGTCTTGAGTTTCCAATCATTTATATAACTTATTTTGTTGTGATAGAGTGATTGGAGCACATACTTGTTGGTCACAAAAAAACATTCATGAAGTTTGCTTATTTTATGAATTTATTATGGGTCTACTGAAAATGTGCTGGGTCAAAAGTATACATACGTCAATGTTAATATTTGCTTATATGTCCCTTGGCAAGTTTACCTGCAATAAGGCGCTTTTGGTAGCCATCCACAAGCTTCTGCTTGAATTTTTGACCACTCCTCTTGACAAAATTGGTGCAGTTCAGCTAAATGTGTTGGTTTTCTGACATGGACTTGTTTCTTCAGCATTGTCCACACGTTTAGGTCAGGACTTTGGGGAAGGCCATTCCAAAACCTTCATTCTAGCCTGATTTAGCCATTTCTTTACCACTTTTGATGTGTGTTTGGGGTCCACAACCTCCGGGCTGATGATTTTAGCTTGTGCTGAAGAATTTGGAGGTAATCCTCCTTTTTCATTGTCCCATTTACTCTCTGTAAAGCACCAGTTCCATTGGCAGCAAAACAGGCTCAGAGCATAATACTACCACCACCATGCTTGACGGTAGGTTAGGTGTTCCTGGGATTAAAGGCCTCACCTTTTCTCCTCCCAACATTCTGCTCGGTATTGTGGCCTAACAGCTCCATTTTTGCTTCATCTGACCACAGAACTTTCCTCCAAAAGGTCTTATCTTTAGGGGCGGTATGGTGTAGTGGGTAGAGCGGCCGTGCCAGAAACCTGAGGGTTGCAGGTTCGCTCCCCGCCTCTTGACATCCAAATTGCTGCCGTTGTGTCCTTGGGCGGGACACTTCACCCTTGCCCCCGGTGCCGCTCACACTGGTGAATGAATGATAGGTGGTGGTCGGAGGGCCCGCAGGCGCAAATTGGCAGCCTTGCTTCCGTCAGTCTACCCCAGGGCAGCTGTGGCTACAAATGTAGCTTACCACCACCAGGTGTGAACGAATGATGGGTTCTCACTTCTCTGTGAGCGCTTTGAGTATCTAATAATAGAAAAGCGCTATATAAAATATAATCCATTATTATTATTATTATTATCTTTGTCCATGTGACATCAGATGAAATACAAATTGAGCTGTTTGGGTTTGGCCAAGTGATTAGGACACCTGATTCTCATCATTTGGATGGGTGGCCTAATACGTTTGGCAATATAGTGTATTTCAGAAATCAGACTAATTTAGAGCATGGAAACATTCACTGTCAGAGCTGACACGGTCATGACCCTCGAAACCCTCCGAAATCCTGTTTTTATGACTACTACAACAGGGCATATATAATTTGTTGGTTTTCTGACTTGTTTCTTCAGCATTGTCCACACATTTTCTCCTCCAAAAAATATTGCTGGGTATTGTGGCCAAACAGCTCAATTTTTGTTTCATCCGACATCACATGGACAGAGATAAAACCTTCTGGAGGAAAGTTCTGTGGTCAGATGAAACAAATATTTAACTGGTTGGCTTCCCAGCAACACCATGCCTACCATCAAGCATGGTGGTGGTAGTATTATGCGCTGGGACTGTTTTGCTGCCAATGATAATAATAATTAAAGCTGTAAGCAGCGATGGACGGGACCGACTTTGACGGCACATAAAATCCAAACCGGAGCAGTAATTAAAACTCTTTGGTCAACTTTTAATCAGAAGGGTTCAATCTCTCTCCTGTGCTAGTTTGAAGCCGACACGACAAACGCGCTCAGAGGAGATAATGTTTGAAAGAAGGTGACCGGTTTTTACAAAACTTTTGTTTTGATGGGGGAATTGCAAACTTTCTGTTGATTTTTGCTGTGGGTTGTCAGTGAACGGAATCTAGGTCTAAGTGAGACCTACATAGAGGTTTTTGTTTCATGTCTCTACGACATTCCTACTGGAAGTTACAGGCAGTTGTGTCTGTGTTTTCTTCCTAGGAGCAGTTTTGTCTGTGTTTTCTTCCTAGGGGGCGCTAGAGCGCAATTTTGAGTTTTGGGGTTGGGTTTTTTTTATTGGCAAATAGGCAAAGGTGACTGTTTTTACAGAACTTTTGTTTTGAAGGGGGAATTGCAAACTTCTTGTTGATTTTTGCTGAAGGATGTCAGTGTATGAAATCTAGGTCTAAGTCAGACCTACATAGAGGTTTTTGTTTCATGTCTCTACGACATTCCTACTGGAAGTTACAGGCAGTTTTGTCTGTGTTTTCTTCCTAGGAGCAGTTTTTCTGTTTTTTCATCCTAGGGGGCGCTAGAGCGCAATTTTGAGTTTTGGGGTTGTGTTTCTTTATTAGCAAAGAAGCAAAGGTGACTGTTTTTACAAAACTTTAGTTTTGAAGGGGGAATTGCAAACTTCCTGTTGATTTTTGCTGAAGGATGTCAGTGTATGAAATGTAGGTCTAAGTGAGACCTACATAGAGGTTTTTGTTTCATGTCCCTACGACATTCCTACTGGGAGTTACAGGCAGTTGTGTCTGTGTTTTCTTCCTAGGAGCAGTTTTGTCTGTGTTTTCTTCCTAGGGGGCGCTAGAGCGCAATTTTGAGTTTTGGGGTTGGGTTTTTTTTATTGGCAAATAGGCAAAGGTGACTGTTTTTACAGAACTTTTGTTTTGAAGGGGGAATTGCAAACTTCTTGTTGATTTTTGCTGAAGGATGTCAGTGTATGAAATCTAGGTCTAAGTCAGACCTACATAGAGGTTTTTGTTTCATGTCTCTACGACATTCCTACTGGAAGTTACAGGCAGTTTTGTCTGTGTTTTCTTCCTAGGAGCAGTTTTTCTGTTTTTTCATCCTAGGGGGCGCTAGAGCGCAATTTTGAGTTTTGGGGTTGTGTTTCTTTATTAGCAAAGAAGCAAAGGTGACTGTTTTTACAAAACTTTAGTTTTGAAGGGGGAATTGCAAACTTCCTGTTGATTTTTGCTGAAGGATGTCAGTGTATGAAATGTAGGTCTAAGTGAGACCTACATAGAGGTTTTTGTTTCATGTCCCTACGACATTCCTACTGGGAGTTACAGGCAGTTTTGTCTGTGTTTTCTTCTTAGGGGCGCTAGAGTGCAATTTTGAGTTTTGGGGTTGGGTTTTTTGATCAGATCGCAATTTTCGCCAGTCCTGATGTGTGTGTCAAATATGGTGAGTTTTAAAGCATGTTAAGGGGGTCAAATTACAGCTCAAAGAGGCGGTGGTATAATAATAATAAAACCTTACAAATACAATAGGGTCCTCTGTCCCAAAAGGACATTCGGTCCCTAATAATACATTTTACTTATAAGGCGCCTTTCTGGGCACTCAAGGACACCGTACATAATCAAAACAATAATATCAATTGGATAAAAACAACAACAAGAAAGATCGATAAGATTTACAATGAATAAGCAGTCAGGAATAGGTGTGTTTTGAGTCTTGATTTGAAGAGGGATATTGAGTCTAAGTTACAAAGGTCTGGTGGTAATGAGTTCCTAAAATGAGGGGCAAAGTGGCTGAAAGTTTGGGCCCCCACGGTGGACAGTTTAAATAAGGGGACAGTGAGCTGGATGGATGAAGAAGATCTTAGGGAACGTGAGGGTGTGGCGACATGGATCAGGTCAGAGAGATATGACGGATAGAGAGGTTATGGATAGCTTTGAAGGTGAGGTGAATTATTTGAAAGTGGATACGGTATCTGATGGGTAGCCAGTGGAGTTGCTGCAGAACAGGGGCGATGTGCTGGATTGAAGGGGTTCTGGTGATTATCCGGGCTGCAGAGTTCTGGAGAAGCAAACAGGAGAGAGTTGCAGTAGTCCAGGCGAGAGGTGACCAGGCTAAGGACTAGTATGGCAGCAGTATGTGGGGTAAGGGATGGGCGAAGTCGATTAATGTTTCGTAGATGAAAGTAAGCAGACCGGGTAATGTTGTTTGTGTGGGCTTGAAAGGAGAGCGTGCCTTTACAGAGAGTAAATGGGACAATGAAAAAGGAGGATTACCTCCAAATTCTTCAGGACAAGTTAAAATCATCAGCCCGGAGGTTGGGTCTTGGGCGCAGTTGGGTGTTCCAACAGGACAATGACCCCAAACTCACGTCAAAAGCGTGTAAAGGAATGGCTAAATCAGGCTAGAATGAAGGTTTTGGAATGGCCTTCCCCAAAGTCCTGACCTAAACGTGTGGACAATGCTGAAGAAACAAGTCCATGTCAGAAAACCAACAAATTTAGCTGAACTGCACCAATTTTGTGGTCAAAAATTCAAGCAGAAGCTTGTGGATGGCTACCACCAGTGAAACTTGCCGAGGGACATGTAAGCAAATATTAAAGGCCTACTGAAAGCCACTACTACCGACCACGCAGTCTGATAGTTTATATATCAATGATGAAATCTTAGCATTGCAACACATGCCAATACGGCCGGGTTAGATTAGTAAAGTGCAATTTTAAATTTCCCGCGAAATATCCCGCTGAAAACGTCTCGGTATGATGACGTTTGCGCGTGACGTCACGGATTGTGCGGACATTTTGGGCCAGCATTGTGGCCAGCTATTAAGTCGTCTGTTTTCATCGCAAAATTCCACAGTATTCTGGACATCTGTGTTGGTGAATCTTTTGCAATTTGTTTAATGAACAATGAGGACAGCAAAGAAGAAAGCTGTAGGTGGGAAGCGGTGTATTAGCGGCTGGCTGCAGCAACACAACCAGGATGACTTTGAGTTGGGTAGCAGACGCGCTACCGTGAGTACGCAGCCGCGGCTTCCAAACATTTGATCGCTTGCCCGTACGTGCGTGCCGCTATGTGCATGTCACGTAGGTAACTTTGGGGAAATATATGTGCTGTATGAACTTTACGGAGGCGAACGGTACTTTGGGCTGTGGGATTGGGTGTGTTGTGCGGGTGTTTGATTTGTATTGGTGGGTTATATGGACGGGAGGGGGGAGGTGTTTGTTATGCGGGATTAACTTGTGGCATATTAAATATAAGCCTGGTTGTGTTGTGGCTAATAGAGTATATATATATGTCTTGTGTTTATTTACTGTTGTAGTCATTCCCAGCTGAACATCAGGTCCCACCCGCCTCTCACAGCATCTTCCCTATCTGAATCGCTTCCACTGCCCTCTAATCCTTCACACTCACTTTCCTCATCCACAAATCTTTCATCCTCGCTCAAATTAATGGGGTAATCGTCGCTTTCTCGGTCCGAATCGCTCTCGCTGCTGGTGGCCATGATTGTAAACAATGTGCAAATGTGAGGAGCTCCACAACCTGCGACGTCACGCTACTTCCGGTACAGGCAAGGCTTTTTTTTTATCAGCGACCAAAAGTTGCGAACTTTATCGTCGATGTTCTCTACTAAATCCTTTCAGCAAAAATATGGCAATATCGCGAAATGATCAAGTATGACACATAGAATGGATCTGCTATCCCCGTTTAAATAAGAACATTTAGTTTCAGTAGGCCTATATATGTATACTTTTGACCCAGCACATTTGGTAGACCCATAATAAATTCATAAAAGAACCAAACTTCATGAATGTTTTTTGTGACAAACTCCAATCACTCTATCACAAAAACATGAGAGTTGTAGAAAGTATTGGGAACTCAGGACAGCCATGACAGGATGTTCTTTACGAGTGTATGTAACTGTAACTTTTGTTGTTAATTTGTGTGACTCCTGGTCATTATCCATCCTCATCCGTCTGTGCATGGTCTCCCTGCCTCTCCCCTTTTATGACAGGTGAGGAGCAGCTCCCTTGTTAAATAAGAATGAATGGCTGTTTGGCTCCGAGCATATGTCATCATCTCCACCCATCCTCCGCTTGTATCATCTGTTTCTTCAACATATCGAGCCTTCTGTTAATGCAACCTTTGCTCGACTTTGCTCTGTCCTTTCATAATCGCGTCACACCTTAGCCACGTCTTGGGTTTTTTTATTTCAAGGGTTTGATGGCCGATCAAACAAGCAAGTCCACACCCGTATATTTCTCGGTCTTGTCAATCCCATCATGGCACGTAGCTCGGAGCTTTGGTATACTCTCTGGTTCCACGTTCCATTGAAACACAATGATAGCAGAATCCCTGAATGTTGGTAACTAATGTTTGTGTGCCAGTGTGGTTTTATGCAGACGAGTTGGATGTACAAACCCCGTTTCCATATGAGTTGGGGAATTGTGTTAGATGTAAATATAAACGGAATACAATGATTTGCAAATCATTTTCAACCCATATTCAGTTGAATATGCTACAAAGACAACATATTTGATGTTCAAACTGATAAACATTTTTTTTTTTTGTGCAAATAATCATTAACTTTAGAATTTGATGCCAGCAACATGTGACAAAGAAGTTGGGAAAGGTGGCAATAAATACTGATAAAGTTGAGGAATGCTCATCAAACACTTATTTGGAACATCCCACAGGTGAACAGGCAAATTGGGAACAGGTGGGTGCCATGATTGGGTATCAAAGTAGATTCCATGAAATGCTCAGTCATTCACAAACAAGGATGGGGCGAGGGTCACCACTTTGTCAACAAATGCGTCAGCAAATTGTTGAACAGTTTAAGAAAAACCTTTCTCAACCAGCTATTGCAAGGAATTTAGGGATTTCACCATCTACGCTCCGTAATATCATCAAAGGGTTCAGAGAATCTGGAGAAATCACTGCAAGTAAGCAGCAAAGCCCGTGACCTTCCATCCCTCAGGCTGTACTGCATCAACAAGCGACATCGGTGTGTAAAGGATATCACCACATGGGCTCAGGAACACTTCAGAAACCCACTGTCAGTAACTACAGTTGGTCGCTACATCTGTAAGTGCAAGTTAAAACTCTCCTATGCAAGGCGAAAACCGTTTATCAACAACACCCAGAAACTGTGTCGACTTCGCTGGGCCTGAGCTCATCTAAGATGGACTGATACAAAGTGGAAAAGTCTTCTGTGGTCGGACGAGTCCACATTTCAAATTGTTTTAGGAAACTGTGGACGTCGTGTCCTCCGGACCAAAGAGGAAAAGAACCATCCGGATTGTTATAGGCGCAAAGTGTAAAAGCCAGCATGTGTGATGGTATGGGGGTGTATTAGTGCCCAAGACATGGGTAACTTACACATCTGTGAAGGCGCCATTAATGCTGAAAGGTACATACAGGTTTTGGAGCAACATATGTTGCCATCCAAGCAACGTTACCATGGACGCCCCTGCTTATTTCAGCAAGACAATGCCAAGCCACGTGCTACATCAACGTGGCTTCATAGTAAAAGAGTGCGGGTACTAGACTGGCCTGCCTGTAGTCCAGACCTGTCTCCCATTGAAAATGTGTGGCGCATTATGAAGCCTAAAATAGCACAAGGGAGACCCCCGGACTGTTGAACAACTTAAGCTGTACATCAAGCAAGAATGGGAAAGAATTCCACCTGAGAAGCTTCAAAAATGTGTCTCCTCAGTTCCCAAACCTTTACTGAGTGTTGTTAAAAGGAAAGGCCATGTAACACAGTGGTGAACATGCCCTTTCCCAACTACTTTGGCACGTGTTGCAGCCATGAAATTCTAAGTTCATTATTATTTGCAACAAAAAAAATAAAGTTTATGAGTTTGAACATCAAATATGTTGTCTTTGTAGTGCATTCAACTGAATATGGGTTGAAAATGATTTGCAAATCATTGTATTCCGTTTATATTTACATCTAACACAATTTCCCAACTCATATGGAAACGGGGGTTGTATATCGCACAGAGACAAACCCGCGACATATGGAGTATATTCCATATATCGCCCAGCACTAGTCACAACAGTGTTGAAATATAGAAGTGCAGCCACTTGTTGAGTGCATGCAGTGTGTCGGGGCTGAGTACTTAATAAAAATGCCAACTTGTTATTAATTTCAGCCAAGAAGAAGAAAAAAAAGGTGCCAAAGTTAAAAGATGGATGTTTCTGCAAATAATTGTGTGGAAATCCTGCTCATCTTAATGCATAGACTGTGGCAGCGTTAGTGTTTTCCTTAAGCCAGCACTTTTGTCCCCCTATGCTCTTTTTTTTACTCTCCATCCATGAAATGTGTGTGTGGTCCTCTTGTGTGTGCGGAGGAGATAAGCCGGGTAACTAACTCCGGCCCCGGCTACAATCCTGTTAGCATTAGCGATTAGCACGTAGCGTACAGGCCTCCATTATGAGCCGGAGTTGATTCCACGCAGCCTGATCCCACACCCTTTATGTGGCACCTACACACCCTGTATGTGGCACGTACGCACCCTGTATGTGGCACGTACACACCCTGTATGTTGCACGTACACACCCTGTATGTGGCACGTACACACCCTGTATGTGGCACGTACACACCCTGTATGTTGCACGTACACACCCTGTATGTGGCACGTACACACCCTGTATGTGGCACCTACACACCCTGTATGTGGCACCTACACACCCTGTATGTGGCACGTACACACCCTGTATGTGGCACCTACACACCCTGTATGTGGCACCTACACACCCTGTATGTGGCACCTACACACCCTGTATGTGGCACGTACACACCCTGTATGTGGCACGTACACACCCTGTATGTGGCGCGTACACACCCTGTGAGTGGTTGTTTGTTTTCCCTTCTCACCTTGAGCCGAGAGAGCCATACTAATCACTTCTATCTCGGGTATTAGCTTTGCCCTGGGCAGGTGTGGTATTTTTAGCGAGCACACACACACCTTGGGCATGACTAATTATCAGGCTGTGACCCTCACAGTGTTACTTCTTACCTGGCTCCGCCTACCATCCATCTACCTGCCCCGTCCCTCCTCTGTATTGGCACGCAAACCTTCCTTTACCAAGTACCACCCCAGACAAAATCACCATAATGACCAACATTAAAATACAGTAGCGTAGTAGGCTTAGGTATTCACTAAAAACAAGGCAGAGGTTTTGTTTAATAAACATATTTAATGTTGTTGGCTACTGTAACATCACACACAGTTTGAATTTAAGAAAATAAAACATTGTACTTTCATTCTTTGGTGTACCACTAGATGGAGCGCACGTACCACAGAAGTTTGGTTCTTTTATGAATTTGTCCATGACATCACATGGACAAAGATAAGACCTTCTGGAGGAAAGTTCTGTGGTCAGATGAAACAAAAATTGAGCTCTTTTGGCCACAATACCCAGCAATATTTGTGGAGGAGAAAAGGTGAGGCCTTTAATCCCTGGAACACCATTCCTACCGTCAAGCATGGTGGTGGTGGTATTATGCTCTGGGCCTGTTTTGCTGCCAATGGAACTGGTGCTTTACAGAGGGTAAATGGGACAATGAAAAAAGGAGGATTACCTCCAAATTCTTCAGGACAAGCTAAAATCATCAGCCCGGAGGTTGGGTGTTGGGCGCAGTTGGGTGTTCCAACAGGACAATGACCCCAAACACACCTCAAAAGTGGTAAAGGAATGGCTAAATCAGGCTAGAATGAAGGTTTTAGAATGGCCTTCCCAAAGTCCTGACTTAAACGTGTGGACAATGCTGAAGAAACAAGTCCATGTACATAATAAATGTCAGTGTTTATCTGTAAATAATATATAAATAATAAATGTCAGTGTTTATCTGTAAATAATATATAAATAATAAATGTCAGTGTTTATATGTAAATAATATATAAATAATAAATGTCAGTGTTTATCTGTAAATAGTATATAAATAATAAATGTCAGTGTTTATCTGTAAATAATATATCAATAATAAATGTCAGGGTTTATATGTAAATAATATTTAAATAATAAATGTCAGTGTTTATCTGTAAATAATATATAAATAATAAATGTCAGTGTTTATCTGTAAATAATACATCAATAATAAATGTCAGTGTTTATATGTAAATAATATATAAATAATAAATGTCAGTGTTTATCTGTAAATAACATATATAAATAATAAATGTCAGTGTTTATATGTAAATAATATATAAATAATAAATGTCAGGTTTTATCTGTAAACAATATATAAATAATAAATGTCAGTGTTTATCTGTAAATAACATATATAAATAATAAATGTCAGTGTTTATATGTAAATAATATATAAATAATAAATGTCAGGTTTTATCTTTAAATAATATATGAATAATAAATGTCAGGTTTTATCTGTAAATAATATATAAATAATAAATGTCAGTGTTTATCTGTAAATAATATATAAATAATAAATGTCAGTGTTTATCTGTAATTAACAATATATAAATAATAAATGCCAGTGTTTGTATGTAAATAATATATAAATATTAAATGTCAGGTTTTATCTGTAAATAATACATAAATAATAAATGGCAGGTTTTATCTGTAAATAATATATAAATATAAATGTCAGGTTTTTTCTGTAAATAATATATAAATAATAAATGTCAGTGTTTATCTGTAAATAACATATATAAATAATAAATGTCAGTGTTTATATGTAAATAATATATAAATAATACATGTCAGTGTTTATCTGTAAATAACAATATATAAATAATAAATGTCAGTGTTTATCTGTAAATAACATATATAAATAATACATTTCAGTGTTTATATGTAAATAATATATAAATAATACATGTCAGGTTTTATCTGTAAATAATACATAAATAATAAATATCAGGTTTTATCTGTAAATAATATATAAATAATAAATGTCAGGTTTTATCTGTAAATAATATATAAATAATAAATGTCAGTGTTTATCTGTAAATAACAATATATAAATAATAAATGTCAGTGTTTATCTGTAAATAATATATAACTAATAATTGTCAGTGTTTATCTGTAAATAATATATAAATAATAAATGTGAGCGTTTATCTGTAAATAATATATCAATAATAAATGTCAGGTTTTATCTGTAAATAATATATAAATAATAAATGTCAGTGTTTATCTGTAAATAACAATATATAAATAATAAATGTGAGTGTTTATCTGTAAATAATATATAACTAATAAATATCAGTGTTTATCTGTAAATAATATATAAATAATAAATGTGAGTGTTTATCTGTAAATAATAATATATACATATTAAATACCAGTGTTTATCCATTAAAAAAAAATTAAATGTCAGTGTTTATCTGTAAATAGGCGGAAGGGGCCTATCCCCAGGTGCATGTCTTTGGAGGTGGGAGGGGCCTATCCCCAGGTGCATGTCTTTGGAGGTGGGAGGGGCCTATCCCCAGGTGCATGTCTTTGGAGTTGGGAGGTGCCTATCCCCAGGTGCATGTCTTTGGAGGTGGGAGGGGCCTATCCCCAGGTGCATTTCTTTGGAGGTGGGTGGGGCCTATCCCCAGGTGCATGTCTTTGGAGGTGGGAGGGGCCTATCCCCAGGTGCATGTCTTTGGAGTTGGGAGGTGCCTATCTCCAGGTGCATGTCTTTGGAGGTGGGAGGGGCCTATCCCCAGGTGCATGTCTTTGGAGGTGGGAGGGGCCTATCCCCAGGTGCATGTCTTTGGAGGTGGGTGGGGCCTATCCCCAGGTGCATGTCTTTGGAGGCGGGAGGAAACCGGAGTCCCCGGAGGGAACCCACGCAGTCACGGGGAGAACATGCAAACTCCACACAGAAAGATCCCGAGCCCAGGATCGAACTCAGGACCTTCGTATTGTGAGGCACATGCACTAACCCCAGTACCACCGTGTTGCCCATTTATGCCGGAAACCCTTTGGCCAAATGCATATTCAAAGTCATGAAGTCATGTCACTAGTGGACTTCTGTGGGATGGAGGCAGGGCAGGAGGAAGTGTTGTAAAGAAACACATAATGAGAGGAAAAGGTGTGTGGAAGGAGGAGTGTGTGGAAGGAGCAAGCAGACAGACATGTCAGGGAACAAATTGAAAATGCCAATTCCACTTTGGAGCCCACCAGCTCAGCCGTTTATAGCTTTTTATTCCAGATGTAAATAAATGGTGTCCACAGAACAATAACCTCTCTCTATCCATCTTTCCCTCGGCCATTTCTCCTTCACCTTGCTCTTGTATTATCCTTTCACCCTTCCTCCAGCCCACTGCTCCTCCATCTTCTACCATGTCTTGTATTATCCTTTCACCCTTCCTCCAGCCCACTGCTCCTCCATCTTCTACCATGTCTTGTATTATCCTTTCACCCTTCCTCCAGCCCACTGCTCCTCCATCTTCTACCATGTCTTGTATTATCCTTTCACCCTTCCTCCAGCCCACTGCTCCTCCATCTTCTACCATGTCTTGTATTATCCTTTCACCCTTCCTCCAGCCCACTGCTCTTCCATCTTCTACCATGTCTTGTATTATCCTTTCACCCTTCTTCCAGCCCACTGCTCTTCCATCTTCTACCATGTCTTGTATTATCCTTTCACCCTTCCTCCAGCCCACTGCTCTTCCATCTTCTACCATGTCTTGTATTATCCTTTCACCCTTCCTCCAGCCCACTGCTCCTCCATCTTCTACCATGTCTTGTATTATCCTTTCACCCTTCCTCCAGCCCACTTCTCCTCCATCTTCTACCATGTCTTGTATTATCCTTTCACCCTTCCTCCAGCCCACTGCTCCTCCATCTTCTACCATGTCTTGTATTATCCTTTCACCCTTCCTCCAGCCCACTGCTCCTCCGTCTTCTACCATGTCTTGTATTATCCTTTCACCCTTCCTCCAGCCCACTGCTCTTCCATCTTCTACCATGTCTTGTATTATCCTTTCACCCTTCCTCCAACCCACTGCTCTTCCATCTTCTACCATGTCTTGTATTATCCTTTCACCCTTCCTCCAGCCCACTGCTCCTCCGTCTTCTACCATGTCTTGTATTATCCTTTCACCCTTCCTCCAGCCCACTGCTCTTCCATCTACTACCATGTCTTGTATTATCCTTTCACCCTTCCTCCAGCCCACTGCTCTTCCATCTTCTACCATGTCTTGTATTATCCTTTCACCCTTCCTCCAGCCCACTGCTCTTCCATCTACTACCATGTCTTGTATTATCCTTTCACCCTTCCTCCAGCCCACTTCTCCTCCATCTTCTACCATGTCTTGTATTATCCTTTCACCCTTCCTCCAGCCCACTGCTCTTCCATCTTCTACCATGTCTTGTATTATCCTTTCACCCTTCCTCCAGCCCACTGCTCCTCCATCTTCTACCATGTCTTGTATTATCCTTTCACCCTTCCTCCAGCCCACTGCTCTTCCATCTTCTACCATGTCTTGTATTATCCTTTCACCCTTCCTCCAGCCCACTGCTCTTCTATCTTCTACCATGTCTCGCTTTCTTCCATCATATCTCTTCCCCTTTCCATACTACAGCATGTTTCGTATTTCTGTTGCAAGGCATTGTGGCCAGTAAGTTGTCTGTTTGGTCCAGATGGCTAGGAATATTTTTTCCAGTTTATTTGGGTAAGCACGTCATTTTTGTCAAAACAGCATAGCTTCAAATTCCACATGTGAAGTGACTGTCACTTCACTCCAACATCTCACCCTTCATTTGCCCTCACTTCTAGAAGCAGTAGTTCATCCTCTGTATATTCAGCTTCAAAAAGATAAGGTTGTGAATCCTCATTTGTCTAAAGATGGTCGTCTTTGTTGTTTGTTACCAAGTCTGCCATGAATAGAAGACAGGCCTTGTTTCTGGAAGTAGGAACACACATTTGTTGCCAGAAGTCGGATATATTGTACATATCACATATTGTTATGAAGGTGTCTGTTACTACATTATATATATACTTGCAGTGTGTATAATGTACATATTACATATTGTTATGAAGGTGTCTGTTACTACATTATATATATACTTGCAGTGTGTATAGTGTACATATTACACATTGTTATGAAGGTGTCTGTACCTACATTTTATATATATATATATATATATATATATATATATATATATATATATATATATATATATATATATATATATATATATATATATATATATATGTATATATATATATATATATATATATATATATATATATATATGTATATATATATATATATATATATATATATATATATATATATATATATATATATATATATATATATATATATACTTGCAGTGTATATATTGTACATATTACATATTGTTATGAAGGTGTCTGTTACTACATTATATATATACTTGCGGTGTATATATTGTACATATCACATATTGTTATGAAGGTGTCTGTTACTACATTGTATATATATATATATATATATATATATACTTGCAGTGTGTATATAAAACGTTGATGGAGTTGATTTAGAGGCCTTAAAGGCTACAATGGGGACTCCCATTAGCTGCATTTTTTTTTTATCATCTTGGAAATAGATAAATAAAAAAGGTGTGTTCTTGTGTTTTATAATGATTGAGAACGATAGGCAACATTTAAAAAAAAAAAAGTGCAGTTCCCCTTTAAATCGTAGTTCAAGGTGACAAGAAGATATTTAAGAATTCATTTAGATAACCAAAAAGAAAATGTTTGGAGTATTGACTTGTTTAGAAGATATGAAATGGTAAATACTAGGGGTGTAACGGTACGTGTATTTGTATTGAACCGTTTCGGTACGGGGGTTCCGGTTCGGTTCGGAGGTGTACCGAACGAGTTTCCACACGGACATATTAAGTAGCGTAACGCACGTTGTGTAAACAATGCACACCGAGGCCCAACACACGCCATGCTAGCAGCTAACGGGCTAGGATAGACTGACCATACGTCCTCTTTTGCGGAGCTGTCAGGGCGAAGTTTCTTAAATGCCTCAAATGTCCGGCATTTTGAGTTAGGGTCGCATGTATTTTTAATGTACGTTCAGGGTTAAGAAGGGGTTAAAAACAAAACAAATTGTGCGCGCAGCAGCATTGGTGAGGGAGAGGCAGAGACAGAGAGAGCGAGAGAGTTATGATAAACGCGCATGCGTCGCCAGGCTCTGCTTTTTATCCATAGATTTATCACATTTAATTTTTTATTATCTATAGCAGGGGTGTCAAAAGTGTGCCCCGGAGGCCATTTGCAGCCCACAGCTAATGTTTTAAAGGCCCACGGCACATTCTAAAAATACTATTAAAATAAACAAAAACATAACAAGAGTGGAATAAAAAAGCTTAAAGGTTAAATGTAATTTAGAAAAAGTTGCAATGTTGACTTATAAAACAAAGCTGTTTTTTTTTTCTTTCAAACTGTCATTGCTCAAAACATAATATTGAATCAAAATCAATGTTATTGTTAATTATTGACCTTTCCAAGGTTCCCATTACTTCACATCAAATATTCCACTAAGAAAAATATTTTTGGTCGAAGATAAATAAATAACCCAAAAATTTATATTTTGTTGTTTTCTTACTGTACCGAAAATGAACCGAACCGTGACCTCTAAACCGAGGTACGTACCGAACCGAAATTTTTGTGTACCGTTGCACCCCTAGGAAATATGTTTCTGTGCAGATGATAAGATTGCCACCTTATTTCCAGCCTTTCAGAGGCCAGATAAAATGAAGTGGCGGCTCACATCCGGCCCCCGAGCTTTGAGTTTGACACCTGTGCTTCGACCCATGCTCATTTGTTATTGTTTATCAGCGTATCTTCCAGCATGTTTTGCATAGTTTCCATTGATGCTACTTCGCCAGGAAAAGTTGCACACCACGGTGTAACTCCCAGGAAAATACCAACCTGGATCCATACCAAAACATACCTCTTCCAAAGGTATTATGGAAATCATTTCCCATGGATCCCTGTGTGTAAAACCGTACAGCGCCGAAAATATTGTCAGCGGTAAAAAGCTTTGAATGAAATTTCCGTAGCAGACTCCGGGCTCCCACGAGGTGCACGGAGACGTTCTCGCTCATTTGAATATCGCTGTGCCTTAAGAGCTCGCTCGGTGTAAATCATCCAATCGCAAAATGTGAAGAATGAATTAATCAGCCACTCGCACATTGTGACATTGCTCTGTCCTCACTCTCATTTTCTTATCTTTTCCCCACACATTTCTTGTACTTGAGGGCCCTTTCCCATGCTCAAATCATCCCAATTCACTATTGTTGCTGATAAATCAGTATCACGCCGGAGTGGTTGATATCAAGTCGTGGTTAGAATAGGCCTGTGTTGTGCCGGAGCCCCCAGGCTTTCACATAGGGCTTTATCGCCGCTACAGTAGTACATAATAGTCCTACTATCTCTCATCCTGGGGCCGTCGGAGGTAGTGACCATCACACCGGGAGTGAGAGTGAGAGGATAGCCTCTGACTGACCGGGTCAGGAGGTTACCATGGACTGTGTCCGCAGTCATGGCTCACCATGTTTGCAGGACTCGCTATCAAGTACAGTCGTGGTCAAAAGTGTACATACACTTATAAAAGAACATGATGTCATGGCTGTCTTGAGTTTACAATCATTTCTACAACTCTTATTATTTTGTGATAGAGTGATTGGAGCACATACTTGGACTGGACTCTCACTATTATGTTAGATCCACTATGGACTGGACTCTAACTATTATGTTAGATCCACTATGGACTGGACTCTCACTATTATGTTGGATCCACTATGGACTGGACTCTAACTATTATGTTAGATCCACTATGGACTGGACTCTCACTATTATGTTGGATCCATTATGGACTGGACTCTCACTATTATGCTAGATCCACTATGGACTGGACTCTCACACTATTATGTTAGATCCACTATGGACTGGACTCTCACACTATTATGTTAGATCCACTATGGACTGGACTCTCACTATTATGCTAGATCCACTATGGACTGGACTCTCACACTATTATGTTAGATCCACTATGGACTGGACTCTCACACTATTATGTGAGATCCACTATGGACTGGACTCTCACACTATTATGTTAAATCCAATATGGACTGGACTCTCACTATAATGTTAGATCCACTATGGACTGGACTCTCACAATACTATGCTAGATCCACTATGGACTGGACTCTCACACTATTATGTTAAATCCAATATGGACTGGACTCTCACTATAATATTAGATCCACTATGGACTGGACTCTCACACTATTATGTTAGATCCACTATGGACTGGACTCTCACTATTATGTTAGATCCACTATGGACTGGACTCTCACTATTATGCTAGATCCACTATGGACTGGACTCTCACACTATTATGTGAGATCCACTATGGACTGGACTCTCACTATAATGTTAGATCCACTCTGGACTGGACTCTCACACTATTATGTTAGATCCACTATGGACTGGACTCTCACTATTATGTTAGATCCACTATGGACTGGACTCTCACTATTATGCTAGATCCACTATGGACTGGACTCTCACACTATTATGTTAAATCCAATATGGACTGGACTCTCACTATTATGTTAAATCCACTATGGACTGGACTCTCACTATTATGCTAGATCCACTATGGACTGGACTCTCACACTATTATGTTAAATCCAATATGGACTGGACTCTCACTATAATGTTAGATCCACTATGGACTGGACTCTCACACTATTATGTTAGATCCACTATGGACTGGACTCTCACACTATTATGTTAGATCCACTATGGACTGGACTCTCACTATTATGTTAGATTCACTATGGACTGGGCTCTCACACTATTATGTGAGATCCACTATGGACTGGACTCTCACACTATTATGTTAAATCCAATATGGACTGGACTCTCACTATAATGTTAGATCCACTATGGACTGGACTCTCACACTATTATGTTAGATCCACTATGGACTGGACTCTCACACTATTATGTTAGATCCACTATGGACTGGACTCTCACTATTATGTTAGATCCACTACGGACTGGACTCTCACACTATTATGTTAGATCCACTATGGACTGGACTCTCACTATTATGCTAGATCCACTATGGACTGGACTCTCACACTATTATGTTAGATCCACTATGGACTGGACTTTCACACTATTATGTTAAATCCAATATGGACTGGACTCTCACTATTATGTTAGATCCACTATGGACTGGACTCTCACTATTACGCTAGATCCACTATGGACTGGACTCTCACTATTATGCTAGATCCACTATGGACTGGACTCTCACACTATTATGTTAGATCCACTATGGACTGGACTCTCACACTATTATGTTAGATCCACTATGGACTGGACTCTCACACTATTATGTTAGATCCACTATGGACTGGACTCTCACACTATTATGTTAGATCCACTATGGACTGGACTCTCACACTATTATGTTAGATCCACTATGGACTGGACTCTCACACTATTATGTTAGATCCACTATGGACTGGACTCTCACACTATTATGTTAGATCCACTATGGACTGGACTCTCACACTATTTTGTTAGATCCACTATGGACTGGACTCTCACACTATTATGTTAGATCCACTATGGACTGGACTCTCACTATTATGTTAGATCCACTATGGACTGGACTCTCACAATATTATGTTAGATCCACTATGGACGCCACACCGTTTTATAAGCCGCACAGATCATAGCGTAGGAAAAAGGTATTGGCTTAAAGTCCAGAATTGATGGTAGGTGATCTATTTCATGTTGCATTCAGCCTCAATCATTTCAGGGTGTCATTACACAGATTAGTGTGTTTCCCGCCGTTAATGCCTTGCCATCGCATCGCCGCTTTGGAATCGTTCTTGTCTCATTTAAAGTGATTCCATAAAAGTGATTACGCCGCCAAAAGAGTCAATTACATTTCATCTCTTATTAGTTCAGGATGCAAAAATGAAATTAGATGGGAACGTTATTGTGGGAGATATATTAAGCTTTTCATTCATCACTGAAATAGCGGGAGTCATCTCTTCATCGAGTGCGTGCGCGGTGTTAAAATCACAATATCGCCCGTCTCTCATCATTCATGTTTACGAGCGGAGCAGGTTAGGACATCACTGCCAGCTCAACTCAATTGGCTTTTTATTTGTGCCACATTCTGCAGTGATTGGAGGTGTCTGGTGATGATAGTACTGCTGCACCTAATTCCATCTAAATGTCAACGCTTATCTCTGCCGCCTTGTTGTTGACAGTATGCCTACGAGGGGAACGACATCAGTGACCTGCCTGTGGATTTGTCCGTGGTCTGGAATGGGAACTTTAACATCGACAACCCCTACAACATAAAAGGTAAGTTGAGGGTTCAAATTCATCGTTATTACTGTATTGTCAGGACTGCACCTACTAAATTTTAAAAAGAAAAATTTTTTTTTCCCCATATATTACCTCTCACCGGACTATAAGCCGCAGATATATACGTTATGAAAGTAGTTATTCACACAGAAATATTTTGTAAATGTTTATTTACATACCTTATATGTTTTCAAACCTGTGTCTGTAACGCGGCAGTAAAACGGCCGGATCAGACAAAACACAAGTCATCGTCATGGACCTACTACCCAGCAGGCACAAGACATTGATACAACTTTGATTATATATATATATATATATATATATATATATATATATATATATATATATATATATATATATATATATATATATATATATATATATATATATATATATATATATATATATATATATATTAGGGCTGCAACAACTAATCGATTAAAATTGATTATACAAATCGATTATAAAAATAGTTGCCGATTAATTTAGTCATCGATTCGTTGGATCTATGCTATGCGCATGCACAGAGGCTTTAAAAAACAAAAAAAATTGTTTTATTTTTTTTATTTATTTTTTCAAATAAACCTTTATTTATAAACTGCAACATGTACAAACAGCTGAGAAACAATAATCAAAATAAGTATGGTGCCAGTATGCTGTTTTTTTCCAATAAAATACTGGAAAGGATAGAAATGTAGTTTGTCTCTTTTATCCGATTATTAATCGATTAATCGAAGTAATAATCGACAGATTAATCGATTATCAAATTAATCGTTAGTTGCAGCCCTAATATATATATATATATATATATATATATATATATATATATATATATATATATATATATATATATATATATATATATATATATATATATATATACACTACCGTTCAAAAGTTTGGGGTCACATTGAAATGTCCTTATTTTTGAAGGAAAAGCACTGTACTTTTCAATGAAGATAACTTTAAACTAGTCTTAACTTTAAAGAAATACACTCTATACATTGCTAATGTGGTAAATGACTATTCTAGCTGCAAATGTCTGGTTTTTGGTGCAATATCTACATAGGTGTATAGAGCCCCTTTTCCAGCAACTATCACTCCAGTGTTCTAATGGTACAATGTGTTTGCTCATTGGCTCAGAAGGCTAATTGATGATTAGAAAACCCTTGTGCGATCATGTTCGCACATCTGAAAACAGTTTAGCTCGTTACAGAAGCTACAAAACTGACCTTCCTTTGAGCAGATTGAGTTTCTGGGGCATCACATTTGTGGGGTCAATTAAACGCTCAAAATGGCCAGGAAAAGAGAACTTTCATCTGAAACTCGACAGTCTATTCTTGTTCTTAGAAATGAAGGCTATTCCACAAAATTGTTTGGGTGACCCCAAACTTTTGAACGGTAGTGTATGTATATATATATATATATATATATATATATATGTATATTAGGGCTGCAACAACTAATCGATTAAATTGATTATAAAAATAGTTGGCGATTAATTTAGTCATCGATTCGTTGGACCTATGCTATGCGCATGCGCAGAGGCAATTTAATTGTATTATTTTTTTAATTTTATTTTTTTAATTTTTAATTTATTTTTTTATTTTTTTATAAACCTTTATTTATAAACTGCAACATGTACAAACAGCTGAGAAACAATAATCAAAATAAGTATGGTGCCAGTATGCTGTATTTTTTTTGTCAATAAAATACTGGAAAGGATAGAAATGTAGTTTGTCTCTTTTATCCGATTATTAATCGAAGTAATAATCGACAGATTAATCGATTATCAAATTAATCGTTAGTTGCAGCCCTAATATATATATATATATATATATATATATATATATATATATATATATATATATATATATATATATATATATATATATATATATATGTATATATATATATATATATATATATATATATATATATGTATATATGTATATATATGTATGTAGGATAGGATGCTACCTGTGCAACAAATCCAGTGGTGAAATGTCCTTGCTCCTAAATATTCCGAAGTCAACTTTATTATAAGACAATTGAAGAGTTTGGGAACAACAGCAACTCAGCCACAAAGTGGTATGCCACGTAAACTGACAGAGAGGGGTCAGCGGATACTTTCTGCACAGTCAGTTGCTACAGAGCTCCAAACTTCATGTGTCCTTCCAATTAGCCCACGTACAGTACGCAGAGAATGGGTTTCCAGGGCCGAGCAGCTGCATCTAAGCCATGCATCACCAAGTCCAATGCAAAGCGTGGGATGCAGTGGTGTAAAGCCTGTCGCCACTGGACTCTAGAGCGGTGGAGACGCCTTCTCTGGACTGATGAATCACACTTTTCCATCTGGAAATCTGATGGACCAGTCTGGGTTTGGAGATCGCCAGGAGAACGCTACATTTCAGACTGCATTGTGGCTGACAGAAATTCAAATATTCTTAGTACAGTATACAGTATATTTTGTTTTTTGCCCTATTTGACTTAAGGCTCAACCCTCACTTACCACAGCGTCCCCTACTGGTTCAACCAGTCATTGCACTCAGCTGAAAGCCCATTAAAGACTGGATGTACATTTTTAAAGGTGAATTTTCTACGCCTTCCGTGCCAGCGAAAGCAAAGAGTGATAATGTTTAGGGTTGAAGTGGTGGAAGGAGACAATGAGATCATGTCTGCTGGATATAATCGCTGCTCTACAGAGCTGGCGCCATAATTATTACTGCCCGTATAGCGCGGGTCCGGTGAGGTAAAGTGGAATTATTGCCACCTTCAAAACGGCTTGCAGGTGACAACATGAAGATGTAACATGAGTAATGATGCTGGGTTTTATTGCTACGAAGCAGCGGTCATGTCACTGTAATGTGATTAGCTACCAAAGGTCAGTCACAACACAACGTTGTGTTTTTATCTGAGCTGTATATAAGTCTGTAATAAACTGTTATTAGGCTTCCAAGTAGAGGTGGGGAAATAATCGATTTTTTTAGACGCATCGCAATTCCGACATGGAGGATTATAGAATCGATTAGTAAACATCAATAATCAATGTATTTGTTGTAAGTAAACAGACAGTTGTGTCTGAGTGCAGTGAGTCACCTCACCCAGAGATACACCAGCTCCTTTACTATCAAGCCTACTCAGTAGCCTAAAAAAAAATAAAGAATAAAAAAATCACATGTACATAAGTATTTGGTCTTTGCTCAATACTTAGTTGATGCACCTTTGGCAGCAATTACAGCCTCAATGTTATGTAAGGGGGAGTAGACGGCACAGACAACAAGGGGGCGTAGTTTAGCTCTATGATTTATTATATATATATATATATATATATATATATATATATATATATATATATATATATATATATATATATATATATATATATATATATATATATATATATATATATATATATATCATACTTGCCAACCCTCCCGTTTTTAGCGGGAGACTCCCGGTATTCAGCGCCTCTCCCGATAACCTCCCAGCAGAAATGTTCTCCCGACAAACTCCCGGTATTCAGCCGGAGCTGGAGGCCACGCCCCCTCCAGCTCAATGCGGACCTGAGTGGGGACAGCCTGTTCTCACGTCCGCTTTCCCACAATATAAACAGCTTGCCTGCCCAATGACGTCATAACATCTACGGCTTTTAGAGGGTAGAGTGCACGTCCGTTAATGGTCCTAAAACCAAGTCTACCAACTAAAACCAACTCTGTTACATGTTAAGTTTGTTTATTATTGCAGTTAAGTCCTTAAATAAAATAGTGAACATAGTAGACAACTTGTCTTTTAGTAGTAAGTAAACAAACAAGTCCGTTAATGGTCCTAAAACCGAGTCCTCCAACTAAAACTAAGAGGAATTCTTCTACCAACTAAAACCAAGTCCGTTACACGTTAAGTTTGTTTATTATTGCAGTTTAGTCCTTAAATAAAATAGTGAACATACTAGACAACTTGTCTTTTAGTAGTAAGTAAACAAACAAAGACTCCTAATTAGTCTGCTGACGTATGCAGTAACATATTGTGTCATTTATACACTTGTTATTTTGTACACATTATGAAGGACAAACTGTAAATATTGATTATTAATCTACTTGTTAATTTCCTGTTAATATCTGCTTACTTTCTGTTTTAACATGTTCTATATACACTTCTGTTAAAATGTAATAATCACTTATTCTTCTGTTCTTTGATACTTTACATTAGTTTTGGATGACACCACACATTTGGGTATGGATCCGATACCAAGTAGTTTACAGGATCATACATTGGTCATATTCAAAGCCTGGCTGATAACGGGTGGATCCCTAATTTCAATCTTTGTGCAGTCGTCCTTCATTCTGTCTCCCCGTCTGTCCCTTTTCACCGTCTGCCTCCAACCTATTTCTCAACGGCGATAATCATCTGGTGTCGTATGAGAAAATACTGATATGTTAATGTAATTAGAAAGGAGTCATTTAGCGTAGAGTAATTGGTGCGGGGTTGCTTTAAAGCCGCTCCATGACCGATGGGATTTGGGGATGGAATAGCAGAGCGAGCGAGAGAGATTCCTGGGGCAATCGGGGGGGGGGAGAATATTGCATTTACTTGGTGACTCTGAACCCGTTTGTGAAATACTAATGAAAAATGAATAGCATTTTTTTCTGCCCCGCCAATGAAAAGGCTTCTGCTTGTGCTCCTCAGCTCACCTGTACAAGTGCTACGCCCTGAGGGACAGCTGCGGCATGTGTCTGAAGGCCAACCCCAGGTTCGAGTGCGGCTGGTGCGTACAAGAGAAGAAGTGCTCCCTGCGCCAGGAGTGCACGCCCGCCGAGAGCACTTGGATGCACGCCACCACGGGGAACAGCCGCTGTGCACACCCCAAGATCACCAAGGTAAAGCACGCATGTCTCCAGGGGAACAAGCATGGCACGCCCTGTCATAATAACATGCAGTCAGTGTTCACAGTATTAATATAGGAGGTACATGTCAGGTTCAAACACTGATGACATTTATTAAACAGACGAGAAGCAAGGAATCATGCAGAGACAGAGTTCAATTTTGCTCAATTGAGGAGAGATGTGTTTTGGGCTGTACACTTAGTTACAGATCCAAACTACGTTCTAAAAGTCCAGCCCACGTGCTTCCTCTATTTATTTGGGAGGTCCCTGTAGGGATGATGTTTGATAAGAAATTATCGAGTTCGAGCTTATTATCGAATCCCCTTATCGAACCGATTCCTTATCGATTCTCTTATCGAGTCCAGATAGGTTGTTGTATATGGAAAAAAAAACACACAATATTTGGTTATAACAAAAGCTCACTTTTATTATATAAGAAAAAAATAAAATCTAATAAATAAATAAATATTGACTGTTACCCCCCTAAAAAATAAAAAAAATAAAAAAAATATTGACTGTTGTTACCCAAAGTATATTAAGTGGGATTTTTCAGAAAAACAAATATATACAGTATCACAAAAACAACCTGTCTCTGTGATCACTATAGGTGTATAAATAATAATATAGTGTTAAATAAAATCAGTCCCTTGGGCACAAAACTGAAAATAATACAGCTCTCCAAAAAGTGCACTTCTGCTGCTATTGGTTTGTTATGATGCTTTGACATTTTTGCACTTGATTTCTTTATTGAAAGAAAATTCTATGAAGAGAAAAGTTGTTTGCAAATGTGGTTACAATGCTGAAAAATGAAAAGTTAAAGCTAAAAAAAGAAATACACTTTATTGAGTTTAAATCTTTCTATTAGGGGGAAAGATGTTATGAGCTAGGGCAGGGGTCGGCAACCCGCGGCTCCGGAGCCGCATGCGGCTCTTTGACCACTCTGATGCGGCTCAGCTGCATACTTGTCGACCCCCCCAATTTTACCAGGAGATTTATGGATTTCAGTGCCTCTCCTAGATAACTCCCAGGGCAAATATAATCCTATTTTCACTCTAATTACTAAATTAAGGGTGTGCCCTAATTGCACTGCAATAATTGTCCTCTATAGCATTTACTTACAAACAGCGTGCCAGCCCGGCCACATGTTGTATGTAGCTTTTACTTGCACACGTAGGAGACAGCAAAGCATACTTAGTCATCAGCCACACAGCTTACACTGACGGTAGCCGTACCGTATAAAACAACTTTAACACTGTTACGTTACAAATATGCGCCACACTGTGAACCCACACCAAAAAGAATGAAAAACACATTTCTGGAGGACATCCCACTGTAACACAACATAAACACAACACAACCAATACCCAGAATCCCATGCAGCCCTAACTCTTCCGGTCTACATTATACACCCCCGCTACCACAAACCCCCCCCCCCCTCCGTGCGTCGGTTGAGCGGAAGAGTTAAAAAACGGGAAAAAAGCAAGAATGCTTATCCATATCCCGCCCCTAATTTAAAATCACCTTATATGTTGGTTATATATGTTGGTTATATAGTTCTAGTTTCAACAGCAGATTTGATGGATACATGACAATTTCAGAACAAAAATAACATGCTGTAAAACACATTGTCAATAGCCTTGTCTGGTGTGTTATGTCCCTTCTTTTGCACCTGTGTCCCACAGTTGAGATAGTCCAAACAAAAACAAAAAACAAACCAAAAAAAATAAAAATAAAATAAAAATAAAATAAAAAAATTAAATAAAATAAAAATAAAAAAGATAGTCCAAACAACTAGTCATGTTTTTGATAGTTTCCCAACAACACATTTTTTTACCGCAAGGTTTGAACACTCTTAGGCTAGAAGACTCACATTGTCCCACAGTTTCACCCCCCGCTAACGTTTGAGCCTTGAATGTGGAATATACTATATTATGTTTGAATTTCAGGACACCCCTGAGTTCATGTGAACCATCTCTGAGTGGAAACAGACTCTGTATATTTGCAGGTAGAGCCCTTTGTGAGGCCATAAACATAGCTTGAAGGCTACAGTATTGGATTCTATCATGTCGTTTAAGAAAATTACTCATTATGAACCGATCATTGGTATGTGCTCTATATGGGGCATAATGTATTATTCTAATTGCCTTTTTCTGGAGCTTAAATAGATTTGAGTGGGTTTGTTTGTTTGCATCTTCCTTCATACACTTTTCAAATGTCCTTGTAGACAATATTTTCACTATATTAGGCCTCATTTCTTCCCTGACATGTTCCGACTGTCTTCTTCATCACCAAAGGCAGGACTCTAAAAGAAACCTCACACCTGAAGACACGCACACAATACTCCATTTCCTTGCCAAAATCATACTTTTAATGTGAAGGACTATAACACAAACAAAAAGAGGGATTAGACATGGGGGACCTCGTATCACAGGGGTGTCAAATCAGGCCCGGCGAACAGATTTAATCCGGCCCGCAAGATCAGTTTGTTAAATATAAAAATGAGCTGCATTTTTTTAATGAAATAAACTGCTGTTTGAGTGTAACCCACGTCACACGCGACAGTGTTTAAAGCTGACTTTAAGCACCCTCTGGATTGGCTGCTGACACTCCAATCAGCTGCTCTTGCTGTGGCTGACAGGCAGTATCGACACACGATACCTTCTTTTATTGTGAATTATCCACTCAACGGATAAAATAACAAAACGTTAAAATGCAAAGACTTAAGTCAACTTGACCATCATCTTTTTAGTTCGAGTTCCATGCAGCGTTTGCAGTTGTTTGAATGCACCATGCGCACCCTGAACTCCATTGTAAAAACGTGTGTTTCTACATGTGTTTGTTCTATTTTATTTGAGGCTTAAACCTACCATGTTCACGTTGGTTAAGTTTGTCGTCATTTTACCTTGATGGTGTCATTTTGACAATTGTTTTGACATATCATAATTGTAATATTTGAATGATGGTGAATAGTTAGTAGTTTAGTCTTTATTTGAAGGGACAATGTACAGAAACATTAAGCTCAAAGACAGATATGTTCTGTACCAGATTATAGCTAAATAGCTAATTTCCATCTGCAGTCCCTGGCTACCTAAATTAAAGGGATACAAAAATCATGCAATAAAATTATGACAATAAAATCATACACAAGTATTAAGAAAAAAGTCATAAAATGCCCTTTCATGGACACATACTTAATATACAATACAACCACACCTCATTTACATCATCACACAAAGACAATACATGCTTTTGTTCACATCTGTCATCATTTGTAAAAACAACCATGATTGAATGAATGTGTTGTGGCAATTGCGGATTTCGTCAATGCGGCGGTTTGAGGAAACACTCGATTGCTTTTTCAAACGTTTTGTAGTGAACTGCCAACTTGAGAATCCTCGACAGGAAGTGATTGAAGTTAAATGTCTTTGTAGAAACACTGATACAAAGTCGAAGTTGATTGTGTTCTCAGACCTGGGATTTTTCTGTCTATAGTCGGAAATCTGTCTTTTTTTATCTCTGTAAAAATATTTAAAACAATATTTTATGCTTTTCTTAGTTTTTTCCGACCTATGATGTGTGTTAAAATCTTGATCTGTCTCTTTGCCATACCTGCCAACAACTACGGTTTGCCCGTAATGAGTACAGTTTTTAACATCCGGTGGTAAAAACAAAGTTTTTTTATTAAAAATGGAAGCTGTGAGAGTCCAGTCCATAGTGGATCTAACATAATATTGTAAGAGTCCAGTCAATAGTGGATCCAACATAATATTGTGAGAGTCCAGTCCATAGTGGATCTAGCATAATATTGTAAGAGTCCAGTCAATAGTGGATCTAACATAATATTGTGAGAGTCCAGTCCATAGTGGATCTAACATAATATTGTGAGAGTCCAGTCCATAGTGGATCTAACATAATAGGGAGAGTCCAGTCCATAGTGGATCTAACATAATAGTGAGAGTCCAGTCCATAGTGGATCTAACATAATAGTGAGAGTCCAGTCCATAGTGGATCTAACATAATAGTGTGAGAGTCCAGTCCATAGTGCATCTAACATAATAGGGAGAGTCTAGTCCGTAGTGGATCTAACATAATAGTGAGAGTCCAGTCCATAGTGGATCTAACATAATAGTGAGAGTCCATTCCATAGTGGATCTAACATAATAGTGAGAGTCCAGTCCATAGTGGATCTAACACAATAGTGTGAGAGTCCAGTCCATAGTGGATCTAAAATAATAGGGAGAGTCCAGTCCGTAGTGGATCTAACATAATAGTGAGAGTCCAGTCCATAGTGGATCTAACATAATAGTGAGAGTCCATTCCATAGTGGATCTAACATAATATTGTGAGAGTCCAGTCCATAGTGGATCTAACATAATAGTGTGAGAGTCCAGTCCATAGTGGATCTAACATAATAGTGTGAGAGTCCAGTCCATAGTGGATCTAACATAATAGTGTGAGAGTCCAGTCCATAGTGGATCTAACATAATAGTGAGAGTCCAGTCCATAGTGGATCTAACATAATAGTGAGAGTCCATTCCATAGTGGATCTAACATAATAGTGAGAGAGTCCAGTCCATAGTGGATCTAACATAATAGTGTGAGAGTCCAGTCCATAGTGGATCTAACATAATAGTGTGAGAGTCCAGTCCATAGTGGATCTAACATAATAGTGTGAGAGTCCAGTCCATAGTGGATCTAACATAATAGTGTGAGAGTCCAGTCCATAGTGGATCTAACATAATAGTGTGAGAGTCCAGTCCATAGTGGATCTAACATAATATTGTGAGAGTCCAGTCCATAGTGGATCTAACATAATAGTGTGAGAGTCCAGTCCATAGTGGATCTAACATAATATTGTGAGAGTCCAGGCTGCTAAGTCAAACAAATACTCTCGCTGTGTTTGTTTCCCAGCAACTCCGGCTTCCAAATAACAAACATGTCAGCTTTTTGTGTGGGGCTGGTCACGGGGGCTATGTACTATGTACCTGGTGATAGAGACGTCAAAGAGCTCAAAGCCATCACTTCCTGCTTGACAGGAAACACCAAAGGTGATCCTTTGGACGCAGCAAAAAAAAAGTTGAACTCTCTGCATCGTTGTTTGGCCTCGGCGGGGTTTGGAGGGTAGCCATCTTGGACACATTACCATGACTGCGAGCACAACACAGATGGGCTGGCCAGGAGGAACACACTGATGTGATTAGAGGTGATGACTACACCGGGGTATGGCTGTCTGTGTGAGACACAAACAAAGTGTGTTGATTGTGTCGCACCGTGAGTGCTGAGAGTGTTTGTTGACAGGGTGGGTGGGCCGAGGCGTGGAAACACTACGGCGCACCCATCTGTTGCCATCCATAACCGTGGAGGTGGTCTATGTCCAACTGTGACCCCGGTCACTGGCCCCACAGCTCACCTCAGGGACTGGTATTGTAGAGCAGGGGTCCCCAAAAAACCTTTTTTGCACCAGGAACTGGTTTAATGTAGGCATTATTTTCACGGACCGGCAGATAAATGAGCAAATAAGTGCATGAAGAAACTCAGCATAACGTTGAATTAGTGGGAGCCCCCTGGTCTTTACCCTTTGCAAGTAGACTTCTGGTAACACTTTACTATGGGGAACATATTCTATGTAACACATAATTAATTTACAGTTATTTAGACACTAGGGGAACATATTCTAAGGAACAAAGACTTAATTTACAGTTATTTGGACACTAGGGGAACATATTCTAAGTAACAAAGACTTCATTTACAGTTATTTGGACACTAGGGGAACATATTCCGAGTAATAAAGACTTAATTTACAGTTATTTGGACACTAGGGGAACATATTCCGAGTAACAAAGACTTAATTTAGAGTTATTTGGACACTAGGGGAACATATTCCGAGTAACAAAGACTTAATTTACAGTTATTTGGACACTAGGGGAACATATTCCGAGTAACAAAGACTTAATTTACAGTTATTTGGACACTAGGGGAACATATTCTAAGTAACAAAGACTTAATTTAGAGTTATTTGGACACTAGGGGAACATATTCCGAGTAACAAAGACTTAATTTACAGTTATTTGGACACTAGGGGAACATATTCTAAGTAACAAAGACTTAATTTACAGTTATTTGGACACTAGGGGAACATATTCTAAGTAACAGACTTAATTTACAGTTATTTGGACACTAGGGGAACATATTCTAAGTAACAAAGACTTAATTTAGAGTTATTTGGACACTAGGGGAACATATTCCGAGTAACAAAGACTTAATTTACAGTTATTTGGACACTAGGGGAACATATTCTAAGTAACAAAGACTTCATTTAAAGTTATTTGGACACTAGGGGAACATATTCTAAGTAACAAAGACTTCATTTAAAGTTATTTGGACACTAGGGGAACATATTCTAAGTAACAAAGACTTAATTTACAGTTATTTGGACACTAGGGGAACATATTCTAAGTAACAAACACCTAATTTAGAGTTATTTGGTTAGGGTTAGGGTTAGTAATGGTGAATATGTCGTTAGGGTTAGGGTTATAGGACGGCGTGGTGCGGTTGGGAGAGTGGCCGTGCCAGAAATCTTAGGGTTCCTGGTTCGAACCCCAGCTTCTACCTACCTAGTCACGTCCGTTGTGTCCTTGAGCGTTCTCCTGGCAACCTCCAAACCCAGACTGGTCCATCAGATTGCCAGATGGAAAAGCGTGACTCATCAGTCCAGAGAAGGCGTCGCCACTGCCCTAGAGTCCAGTGGCGACGTGCTTTACACCACTGCATCCCACGCTTTGCATTGGACTCGGTGGTGCGTGGCTTAGATGCAGCTGCTCGGCCATGGAAACCCATTCCATGAAGCTCTCTGCGTACTGCACGTGGGCTAATTGGAAGGTCACATGAAAGTTTGGAGCTCTGTAGCAACTGACTGTGCAGAAAGTATTTGCACTACAGTGTTTCCCATAAACTGCCAAGATACCTGTGGCGGTGGGGGCGTGGCTATGGGCGTGGTCACCATGACATCATCGAGTAATTTGCATAATTTACTACAATGATATGATTTTCTCTAAAAAGGCTAAAAAAATGTATACTTACTAATTAATAATAACAGTTTTGTTTTAAACGTCCATCCATCCATCCATTTTACAATATAATTACAACACTTTATGTACATATTTATATACAGATTTGAACAATAAGTTATTCACTGAAATATATGTATTAATTGTCGTTCTTACAAAAAATATATCTTATAAAATATAAAAGCTAAAATGTCTCTTAAAGCTCTGCCCCTTTTAATTAGTGCAAAGTAAATAATTTAACTTTAGCCTACTACTACAACCATATTATTTACCAGCAACATAAAGTGAAACAGAGGCAGTAACAAATACACAGAAAACAGTAGTGGTCAAATACAAATAAGGCAACAAGAGAAGTATCCTACACTTCTCTTTTGTAAAGTAAATCTGAACAGCCTATATGGGCATCTACATCAACTATATGATTTGCCTGAGAAGCTGGACAGGACAAAAAAATAAAAAAAAATTATTTGTGGCGGACGTAATTATTTCATGGCGGGCCGCCACAAATAAATGAATGTGTGGGAAACACTGCACTATGCTGACCCTCTCTGTCAGTTTACGTGGCCTACCACTTGGTGGCTGAGTTGCTGTTGTTCCCAAACTCTTCACTTTTCTTATAATAAAGTTGACTTTGGAATATTTAGGAGCGAGGAAATTTCAGGACTGGACTTGTTGCACAGGTGGCATCCTATGACAGTTCCACGCTGGAAATCACTGAAAGCGGCCCGTTCTTTCACAAATGTTTATAGAAACGGTCTCCATGCCTAAGTGCTTGGTTTTATACACCGGGCCAAGTGATTAGGACACCTGATTCTCATCATTTGGACGGGTGGCCAAATACTTTTGGCAATATAGCGTATATTCCGCTCCTGCTCCCTTATTTGAGCGCTCCCTGACTATGTTTCCTGTGCGACTCCCTCTGAATACATAATGAAGCTATTGGATAATTGGGGCACTGGCACATTGATAAATCCTTTAGTCTCTCTCTCCCGCTTCAGTTATCTCTTTCAAACAAGCGCACAGAGGCAGGGCTCGTGTGTGTGTGTGTGTGTGTGTGTGTGTGTGTGGGTACAGTGATGGGGGTGTGTGTGTGTGTGCATATTGAGGCATAAATCCTGGCCCAGGGGCAAGATGTTGGTGGCAGTCAAAAAGCAGGTGTAGTAGAGAAGCAATAACAGCAGGAAGAGGAACTTTCCTTCGGCGCAGACAAAGAGGAGATTTACTGGTGAACCACCGGAGGATTCTTCATCACTGAGCCTCACCTCTCCTCGCCACCTTTGACATTTGGCAGTGTGACATTTAACGCCTAAAGAACATCGGCAGGCGACAAAGGAAGTCTCCCCGTTTCATCCCTTAGTTCTCCAGAAGAGCGAGGCAGCCGCCACACAAATTGAATATTACTCCACTTCTTACCATCCATCTGTTTAAATCCCTCTCTCCCCAGCATTGGATTCATCTTTTTTTATGTCTTCTTGCTTGATTTGGACTGCTTTGTTGGGTTTTTTTTTTCCTTCAGAATGCTAGCTGGTCTGTGTCCATTAGCCAGCGGATTAGCTGCTAATTTCATTTGGACCAGAGAATTTTGGACGGCATGTGAAAGACAACATTAAACACACACACACCATCATCAGTCTTGGGTTAGTTACTGAAAACCAGTAACTAGTTACAGTTACTGGTTACTTTATTTCAAAAGTAACTCAGTTACTTACACCAAAAAATGATGTGTTACTGTGAAAAGTAACTATTTAGTTACTTATACACTACCGTTCAAAAGTTTGGGGTCACCCAAACAATTTTGTGGAATAGCCTTCATTTCCAAGAACAAGAATAGACTGTCGAATTTCAGATGAAAGTTCTCTTTTTCTGGCCATTTTGAGCGTTTAATTGACCCCACAAATGTGATGCTCCAGAAACTCAATCTGCTCAAAGGAAGGTCAGTTTTGTAGCTTCTGTAACGAGCTAAACTGTTTTCAGATGTGTGAACATGATTGCACAAGGGTTTTCTAATCATCAATTAGCCTTCTGAGCCAATGAGCAAACACATTGTACCATTAGAACACTGGAGTGATAGTTGCTGGAAATGGGCCTCTATACACCTATGTAGATATTGCACCAAAAACCAGACATTTGCAGCTAGAATAGTCATTTACCACATTAGCAATGTATAGAGTGTATTTCTTTAAAGTTAAGATTAGTTTAAAGTTATCTTCATTGAAAAGTACAGTGCTTTTCCTTCAAAATAAGGACATTTCAATGTGACCCCAAACTTTTGAACGGTAGTGTATATATACATACCGTATTTCCTTGAATTAGCGCCGGGCGGTACTTAATTTAAAACCTCTTCTCACTCTGGCGCTTACCAAAGGCATGCGGTAATTGCAAGCATGCGCTAATTATTTTAAAACCCCTCTTCTCACTCCGGCGCTTACCAAAGGCATGCGTTAAATTTAGGCATGCGCTTATAAATTTGAGTGTGACGTAAGGATACCATCATGAAAAGCACATTTAATTAAAAAAAATGTATTATGGTCTTACCTTTACTTAGGGGACGGCGTGGCGAAGTTGGTAGAATGGCCGTGCCAGCAATCGGAGCAATCGGAGGGTTGCTGGTTACTGGGGTTCAATCCCCACCTTCTACCAACCTAGTCACGTCTGTTGTGTCCTTGGGCAAGACACTTCACCCTTGCTCCTGATGGGTGCTGGTTAGCGCCTTGCATGGCAGCTCCCGCCATCAGTGTGTGAATGTGTGTGTGAATGGGTGAATGTGGAAATAGTGTCAAAGCGCTTTGAGTATCTTGAAGGTAGAAAAGCGCTATACCAGTATAACCCATTTATTTATAAATGAAGTCCATGCGCCGCTCCTTCTTACCAAAAGCATTGATAACTTGTTTATAGAAGTCTTCCTTATCTTTCTTCAGTTTTAAAAGTCTCTTTGTCTCGATGGAGATCTTCCTTTAATTATTACCGCCTGCTTCGATTGAAAGTCCTGTTTAGAAAACTGTTTTATTTTAGATACTGTATGTAATCCTCCATGTTAAAAGTCCAGGCGAGAGGAAAAAATAAACGATCGCTGCTAACTGTTGCTGCTTGTTGTCACTTCTTCTGCAGCCGAGTAGTCGCAAAAATGCTCCCTGGGATCACTAGCGCCCTCTACCACCATGAGGCGGGAGTCAATTAATGACTCATATTCGACACACGCAGCTACCGGTATATTAATAAAACATAGCCGCTTACTGTTCTTTTTAGCACATTCAATAGCTTGGACCTTAAATCCTACTGAATAGCTCTTTATCTTCTTCCCTTTATGCGATTTTAAATGATTGAAATTAGCCTCCTCCATTTTGGAAAATGATGCCTTGAAAGGTGAAGAAAGGTTTGAGCCGGCGGTAAAACGAGGCATATGCTAATTATTTTGCGAAATGAGTTTGACCCGGCGGTAAAACAAAGCATGCGCTAATTATTTTGCGAAACGAGTTTGACCCGGCGGTAATACGAGGCATGCGGATAATATACACCCAATTCAAGGAAATACGGTATATATATATTTTTTTTTATATAAGGCATTGCATTATTAATGCCCTTTTAGCCTTCATTTCAGTACTGTTATTGCACTGGAGAATAATACAATCTGTTGATAAACTTGACATGCATTTGCATCACTGAACTCTGCTAAGCAATGTGCTCTACATACAACACACACAGACAAAGATATGTTTCAAAGGGCCAATTTGTTTCAGGCCAGAACAAATTGACAAAACTATTTTAAATAGCTGCAACATAACATACATAAGTAACAAACAGCATAATAACAACATAGCTGTAAACCAAGGAAGGCACACACTACATACACAAAGCCTAACCAGGCGTTTTTTTTCTCCCAAGGAATTGTGAAATAAAATCATGTCTGAAGCTCAGAACACTCTACACATTTCCCCAGTTTTAGTTTAGAGATAAGGAAATATTGGCCTGGCCCACTAGCATCCCTCTTTATGTTTGTGAACTTTATAGTCTATACATTTAGAGTGATGTGATAATCAAACACTCTAGAAGTCTAGAATGAAAGAGTATATAAGAGAATTGACAGAGTGTGTGTACCTGCAGTGCTGAATGATGAGCAGAGGCAGAGTTTGGAGTGTTTTCTTTAGCTCGCTTTCCATTTTTATGTACTCACTGTCCAGGTGCCATTTGACGCCCGGTACCGTGCCAATTAGCTGCCTGAAAGCGGGTGACTCCACTGTAGAAATAGCTTGCATGTCTTCTAGCACATACGCTGCAATGGCTCTATCAATGTTGTCCTGGCTAGCAGTGCCTCGTTAAAATTCTAGCCGCTGTTGCTTAGGAGGGGAAGTGTGTCTCTCTTTACTAGCTTCGTCGAAGCATGTTGCTTTTGCAGCTGTTTCAGCAGATTTGATTTGCTAGGATAGGATCTTTGATCCAAGACACAACCTACATTTAACTAAAATGTTCTTTTCTTTGTGGTCGACAAAAGAAAAGTAGTGAGAATATCTCCATGTTAAGAAACTCGGCTTCGCCGTGTCTTGTTAGTAAACAGAGACACGCCCCCTCCCACACACACACATACAGCGCGCGGTGCGCCTCTTCTCCGTCGCCTCTTCCGCAGCGCTCCAATAAAACACACTCAGATCTTCTCAGTTTCTAGCCGATACTACATTTAAAAAAAACGTAAAATAACGCAGTAACGCATCATGTAGTTACTGAGTTACTGAATATAAAAAATAACGCGTTAGATTACTATTTACCACCGAAAGTAACGGCGTTACAGTAACACGTTAGTCCAAACACTGACCATCATCATCAATGGCGGTCACTCGAACGAGTATGACGATCCTCCTGGTAGGGGGGTATCCCTTTATTAAGGATGCCTGTGCGTGACTTTGTTTAACATGGGGAGACTGGTGCACAGACAGTCAACCACATGATCCTTGACAGATCTGGGTAAGGGTCCAGTGGCATGGAGTCCAAGACGACCGGGGACCCTTTTCTGCTGCAGCCTTCATCCGCCTTCCCAGCCCTTGTGACGCTCCATAGGGTTAGCAGTCATCCTCCGCCTGTTCCACCGTTGAGGTCTCGGGTTGTTATTTCCCCATAACTGGGCCAACATGGATGTGGGGGTGCCTTCTTCCGCCATCGCAGCCGTTGCGGTGGTTCTTACATCTACCGTCTTCCGCCAGCTCCGCCGTTGAGGTCTTCACCGTATCCCTGGCTAGGGGTCAGTCAGGTACTAGGCCTTTGCCAAGGGCCACCTGGGGTAACAGTAGTAAAGGGGTTAACCTCCTAGTGCCCCAAGACCCAATAGAGGATTTAGTGTGGCTGAAACGGGGCTTAGGCTAAATAATTATTTGTTTAAGGGGTTAAACGACTTAGTTTAGACATGGCCTAAATTGCAGTCTTTTAGGAATGGTTGAAAGGACAGTGTTGTATGTGAGCGATAGGGATGGTTTTTCCCCCTAGTTGTAGATCGGCTTAGTGGTTGTTTTATTTCCCCAATATGTGAATCAGTGCATTCATCATTACACTGGATAGCATACACCAGATTGTTTGTTCATGTATTCTCGGTTTACCTGACGCATGGAACGTGGCCAATTGGTAGGTAGGTAGATAGGTAAGTAGGTAGGTAGGTAGTTAGGTAGGTAGGTAGGTAGGTAGGTAGGTAGGTAGGTAGGTCTTTATTGTCATTGCACAAGTACAACGAAACTTTGTTTTCAGCACAAACTCGTTCAAGATGAGACAAACAAACAGTGTACAGGGTTACAGAACAAGAACGCTGATGGATCCCCACAAGGCGCCCTGTAAAAGATGGGAAAAAGGTCAACTCTGGGGAAGGATGAGTAAAAAAATACAATCTAGACTGGGCTCCTAAATCTGGAGTGGGAAAAAACCTCCATAGCAAAGCATATATACATATTACAACATACATCTCGAGATATCTCGCAACAGAGGGGAGGGAGTGGGAGGCCATGGTGGCAGGCTGCAGCTCTTCAGGCGCTGCCCGTCCGTCCATCACTCCTATGGGATTAGCGTCAAGGGTGTTGGATTGGGGGTGGGGTATGTGTATGTGGTGTATATTTTTTGTGGATGCATGTGTGTGTGTGTAAGCCTGCAGTGTGTCTCTGTTCCGCGGCCTTGATGTTGTGCAGCCGATAATTGGTGTGTGCACTATCCACTTTAAGTATCTTAAAACGTGTCTTGTGTGGCAATTCCAGCGTTGACCACAGCACCAGTTGCTATGTAGTGTGGTGCTTTCCATCATTTTCAGCAGACTGCATTGCAAAATGATGACCCCCGCCCCCTCCCTCTTCCTCTCATGCGAGATCCACCCAGAGAATGGGGCCTTATGAATCCCTTCCCTACTGTACCTTTGGGAGCTACAATCGGCTCCAAACACAGCAAATGATGATTAAGGGTTCTCGTGATTGGTTTCGGACAATTTGGGTTTTTTTCAATCAACTTTGTGACAATAGTTGAATGAGCATTTCAGTGTTTCCCACACATTCATGTATTTGTGGCGGCCCGCCACGAAAGAATTACGTCCGCCACAAATAGATTTTTTATTTTTTTTTATTTTTTAAATTTAAAAAAAAGAAAAAATAATTTTTATTTTTATTTTTTTTCTTGTCCAGCTTCTCAGGCAAATCATAGAGTTAATGTAGATGCCCATATAGGCTGTTCAGATTTACTTTACAAAAGAGAAGTGTAGGATACTTCTCTTGTTGCCTTATTTGTATTTGACCACTACTGTTTTCTGTTTATTTGTTACTGACTGTGGCAGGACACCTCTGCCTCTGTTTCACTTTATGTTGCTGGTAAATAATATGGTTGTAGTAGTAGGCTAAAGTTAAATTATTTAGTATGCACTAATTAAAAGGGGCAGAGCTTTAAGAGACATTTTAGCGTTTATATTTTACAAGATATATTTTTTGTAAGAACCACAATTAATAAATATATTTTAGTGAATAACTTATTGTTCAAATCTGTATATAAATATGTACATAAAGTGTTGTAATTATATTGTAAAATGGATGGATGGACGTTTAAAACAAAACTGTTATTATTAATTAGTAAGTATACATTTTTTGAGCCTTTTTAGAGAAAATCATATCATTGTTGTAAATTATGCAAATTACTCGATTATGTCATGGTGACCACGCCCATAGCCACGCCCCCACCGCCGCAGGTATCTTGGCAGTTTATGGGAAACACTGCATTTGATTCTGAAAGGTGTCAAGAAAAGTAAAAAAAAAGGTTAAGTTTGGGAATATATATATGAAATTAGCCACAACACCCACGTCTGGTCCCCAAGTGTAGTGCAGCAGTGTCCTAGTGCTGGCCTTGGATGCTGCCTGGTCATCCATCATCTCCAGCCTGCTCTGCCCCAAGAGGATGGAAAGGCATTATTGTTGCCCTTAGAAACCAATTAAAAGAACCCAGGCCCTGCCAATGTGTGTGTGTGTGTGTGTGTGTGTGTGTGTGTGTGTGTGTGTGTGTGTGTGTGTGTGTGTGTGTGTGTGTGTGTGTGTGTGTGTGTTTGGAGGGGGGGGGGGGGGTTGTCTTTCTACATGTTGCCGACTTGTGATTCTCTACATATGTGTGATGTTTGTTAGAGTAAAGATTAGTTCCTTTACTGTTGAGCCCAAAATAATTTGGGGCGGGGGGTTAGGTTTTGTTGATATCAGCACTTCAATCATCAACAATTGTATCATCTGAGAAATGGACATAGTAACAGTGTAGGTCTGTTACTACTAAGCATAAGAACAAGTATATACATTTGATTATTTACAATCCGGGGAGGTGGGATGTGGTGGGGGGAGGGTGTTAGTCTAGGGTTGTAGTTGACTGGAGGTGTTCTTTTAGTGCGGTTTTGAAGGAGGATAGAGATGCCCTTTCTTTTGCACCTGTTGGGAGTGCATTCCATATTGATGTGGCATCGAAAGAGAATGAGTTAAGACCTTTGTTAGATCGGAATCTGGGTTTAACGTGGTTAGTGGAGCTCCCCCTGGTGTTGTGGTTATGGCGGTCATTTACGTTATGGAAGTAGTTTGACATGTACTTCGTATCAGGGAGGTGTAGCGGATTTTATAGACCAGGCTCAGTGCAAGTTGTTTTACTCTGTCCTCCACCCTGAGCCACTTTGGAGAAGTGGGTAGGAGTGAGGTGAGATTGGTAGGTTTTGAGTTCAAACCCCGGCCTAGTCATACCAAAGACTATTAAAATGGGAGCCATTACCTCCCTGCTTGGTACTCAGCATCAAAGGTTGGAATTGGGGGTTGAGTCACCAAAAATGATTCCCGGGCGCTGCTGCCCACTGCTCCCCTCACTTCCTAGGGGGTAATCAAGGGTGATGGGTCAAATGCAGAGAATAATTTCGCCACACCTAGTGTGTGTGTGACAATCATTGGTACTTTAACTTTTAACTTTCTTAACACGAATAAAAGGCCATATCGCCCAGCCCTACCTCGTCGGTTCTAACGAGGTTCACTCTGACATCCGTTACGCCAACTTGCATTGGGGAGGTTCATAACCCGGATTTTTGCTGGTAACCTAAGGCAGTGTTTTTCAACCACTGTGCGCCGCGGCACACCGGTGTGCCGTGAGATACAGTCAGGTGTGCCGTGGAAGATAATGCAGTTTCACCTATTTGGGTTAAAAATATTGTTGGTGATGTGTTGTTGTTGAGTGTCGGCGCTGTCTAGAGCTCCCCCTGGTGTAGTAGGCAGCAGGTAGCTAATTGCTTTGTAGATGTGGGAAACAGCGGGAGGCAGGGTGCAGGTAAAATGATGTCTAATGCTTAAACCAAAAATAAACAAAAGGTGAGTGCCCCTAAGAAAAGGCATTGAAGCTTAGGGAAGGCTACGCAGAACGAAACTAAAACTGAACAGGCTACAAAGTAAACAAAAACAGAATGCTGGACGACAGCAAAGACTTACTGTGGAGCAAAGACGGCGTCCACAAAGTACATCCGAACACGACGTGACAATCAACAATGTCCCCAAAAAAAAGGACAAAAACAACTGAAATATTCTTGATTGCTGAAACAAGGTAGATGCGGGAAATATCGCTCAAAGGAAGACATGAAACTGCTACAGGAAAATACCGAAAAAAGAGAAAAAGCCACCAAAATAGGAGCGCGAGACAAGAACTAAAACACTACACACAGGAAAACAGCAAAAAACTCAAAATAAGTCAGGGTGTGATGTAACAGGTGGTGACAGTACACCTACTTTGAGACAAGAGCTATATTGATGCATGCTTTGTTATGCTTTAAAGGCCTACTGAAATGATTTTTTTTAATTTAAACGGGGATAGCAGATCCATTCTATGTGTCTTACTTGATCATTTCGCGATATTGCCATATTTTTGTTGAAAGGATTTAGTATCGAACGACGACGATAAAGTTCGCAACTTTTGGTCTCTGATTTAAAAAAAGCCTTGCTCCCACCGGAAGTAGCGTGACGTAGTCAGTTGATAGCCTCCTCACATTTTCCTATTGTTTTCAACACAGCTAGAGCGATTCGGACCGAGAAAGCGACGATTACCCCATTAATTTGAGCGAGGATGAAAGATTCGTGGATGAGGAACGTTAGAGTGACGGACTAGAATGCAGTGCAAGACATATCTTTTTTCGCTCTGACCGTAACTTAGGTACAAGGGCTCATTGGATTCCACACTCTCTCCTTTTTCTATTGTGGATCACGGATTTGTATTTTAAACCACCTCGGATACTATATCCTCTTGAAAATGAGAGTCGAGAACGCGAAATGGACATTCAGTGCCTTTTATCTCCACGACAATACATCGACGAAACCCTTTAGCTACGGAGCTAATGTGATAGCATCGTGCTTAACTGCATATAGAAACAAAAGAAATAAACCCCTGACTGGAAGGATAGACAGAAGATCAACAATACTATTAAACCATGGACCTGTAAATACACGGTTAATGCTTTCCAGCCTGGCGAAGGTTAACAATGCCGTTGCTAACGACGCCATTGAAGCTAACTTAGCAACCGGACATCACAGAGCTATGCTAAAAACATTAGCTATCCACCTACGCCAGCCAGCCCTCATCTGCTCATCAACACCCGTGCTCACCTGCGTTCCAGCGATCGACGGTGCGACGAAGGACTTCACCCGATCACAGATGCGGTCGGCGAGACGGAGGAAGTTAAGGTGAGTTCGGCGGCTAGCGCGTCTGCTATCCATCTCTGTCTTCCTGGTTGTGTTGCTGTAGTCCGCCGCTAATACACCGATCCCACCTACAACTTTCTTCTTTGCAGTCTTCATTGTTCATTAAACAAATTGCAAAAGATTCACCAACACAGATGTCCAGAATACTGTGGAATTATGAGATGAAAACAGAGCTATTTTGTATTGGATTCAATGGGGTACCGATACTTCTGTTTCACTGGCTACGTCACGCGCATACGTCATCATCCAAAGGCGCTTTCAACCGGAAGTTTAGCGGGAAATTTAAAATTGCACTTTATAAGTTAACCCGGCCGTATTGGCATGTGTTGCAATGTTAAGATTTCATCATTGATATATAAACTATCAGACTGCGTGGTCGGTAGTAGTGGCTTTCAGTAGGCCTTTAAGTGATTGATTGATTGATTGAGACTTTTATTAGTAGGTTGCACAGTGAAGTACATATTCCGTACAATTGACCACTAAATGGTAACACCCGAATAAGTTTTTCAACTTGTTTAAGTCGGGGTCCACTTAAATTGATTCATGATACAGATATATACTATCATATATACTATCATCATAATACAGTCATCACACAAGATAATCACATTGAATTATTTACATTATTTACAATCAGGGGTGTGGAGGGGGGGGGGGTATGGACATCAAGTAGTGGACATAGAGAGAGAGAGAGAGAGAGAGAGAGAGAGAGATCAGAAGGCATAAGAAAAAGAAAAAGTATCTGCATTTGATTGTTTACATTTGATTATTAGCAATCCGGGGAGGGTGTTAGTTTAGGGTTGTAGCTGCCTGGAGGTGAACTTTTATTGCGGTTTTGAAGGAGGATAGAGATGCCCTTTCTTTTATACCTGTTGGGAGCGCATTCCACATTGATGTGGCATAGAAAGAGAATGAGTTAAGACCTTTGTTAGATCGGAATCTGGGTTTAACGTGGTTAGTGGAGCACCCCCTGGTGTTGTGGTTATGGCGGTCATTTACGTTAAGGAAGTAGTTTGACATGTACTTCGGTATCAGGGAGGTGTAGCGGATTTTATAGACTAGGCTCAGTGCAAGTTGTTTAACTCTGTCCTCCACCTTGAGCCAGCCCACTTTAGAGAAGTGGGTAGGAGTGAGGTGGGATCTGGGGTGGAGGTCTAGAAGTAACCTGACTAGCTTGTTCTGAGATGTTTGGAGTTTAGATTTGAGGGTTTTGGAGGTGCTAGGGTACCAGGAGGTGCATGCGTAATCGAAAAAGGGTTGAACGAGAGTTCCCGCCAGAATCCTCAAGGTGCTTTTGTTGACCAGAGAGGAAATTCTGTAGAGAAATCTCGTTCGTTGGTTAACCTTTTTGATTACCTTGGTTGCCATTTTGTCACAGGAAAGGTTAGCCTCTAGAATGGAACCTAGGTAGGTGACCGCATCTTTCCTGGTGATGACACTGTCACCTACTTTTATGTTGAAGTCATTGACTCTCTTAAGTTTGATGTGGGACCCAAACAAGTCATATCCAACAATTGCGACGACGACTTTTTACCGTCGACTGAGTTTCGTTTTTTTAATGATTTCTGCTGGCGGTGTGCCTCCGCATTTTTTTTCAACGCAAAAAATGTGCCTCGGCTCAAAAAAGGTTGAAAAACACTGACCTAAAGCATAACAATTAGCCGAGAGACAGCTTCCAGACCGTACTTTCACCTAAATTACTAGCATGTACTTGTAATGTTTCTTGTGCGTTACAAAGACATTGAACTAAACGGCATTTTGGCTTTGCTGCGATCTCGCTGATAAACCCGTGAAGCATATCTTGCTTAATCTTCAGAGCATCTCTGGCTGCGTGCCCCCTGTCGCCCTCAATCTCTCCCCTCTTTCTAACTAGTAGATGTTATCTCTGCTCAGGCGGCCGCAATAGTCGGAGCCTCTGACACAAGCAGACGTGTTTTAGATGAGACAGGAAAACAGACTTTGAATGGAAGTAGAGCGCCGGGACTGTGAGCGGGAGACTAGAAAGTCTTTGAGCTTCTATCAAAAGACTGCTCTTTGTTTGCCTGTGGAAATGACAAGTTTTGTATTTGGGTGTGTTTTGATAAGGCCGGCCGAATAGAGGAAGAGATTTGATTACCATATCTGGAGACTCTTGACTAGCGCGCCGCTGTGTGCCAATCACTCCTTTGTCTGGTGCTAAAACACACGCTGAAAGAAAGACGCGGCGAATTGAAAAGACACAAAACCAGGGAGAGGAAGAAGCAAAGTTGTTCACCATAAGCCTTGTCGGAGTCGGAGAGAAAACGCTCAATCATTATATCACTTTGGTATTCTGGCTCTTTGTTCCCTTTGTGTCTTTCTGCTCACTTTCCTGTACAGCTGTGCGATTAACTTCCACACCTCTTCTGGTAATCATCTCCCTGCAAAGATGAGTGAGATAGCAGGTAGCATGGAGGAGTGTTGATCGTGGTGTGACATTCCCCACACATGTCTGAAGACATCCAACTTCCAATGGCAACACTTTGTAAGATCCCAGCTTTTTGTTGGACTTAAAGGCTTACTTTTCTTCAAAAGGATATTCTAAATTGAATCATCTTGAGGGCAATTTGAATGAGAAGTTTCATTGTATCGTATTCTCCGGGCTATATAGTAGCCGCACATACCAGATTTTAAGGAGAAGAATATATTTGTACTTCTATTATGACCGCAGATATGTACCGGTACAAAATAGTTTGTAAATGTTTATTTACATGCCTTAAATGTTGGCACAGGGCAGTAAAACAGCCGATCAAACAAAACGGAAGTCACCGTCACGGACCCACTAGTAAGTGTAAGTGTCTATATTAGCTATATTAGCCTACTATAAAAATGACTTTAAAAGTTGTATATAGGTGTTATAATGAAGACAACACATGATGTAAGTGTCTATATTAGTTATATTAGCCTACTATCAAAATTACTTTAAAAGTCGTATATAGGTGTTATAATGAAGACAACACATGATGTAAGTGTCTATATTAGTTATATTAGCCTACTATCAAAATGACTTTAAAAGTCGTGTATAGGTGTTATAATGAAGACAACACATGATGTAAGTGTCTATTTTAGCCTACTATCAAAATGACTTTAAACGTCTTATATAGGTGTTATAATGAAGACAACACACGATATAAGTGTCTATATAAGCCTACTATCACAATGACTTTAAAAGTCTTATATAAGTGTTATAATGAAGACAACACACGATGCAAGTGTCTATATTAGCTATATTAGCCTACTATCGAAATTACTTTAAAAAGTCTTACATAGGTGTTATAATGAAGACAACACATGATGTAAGTGTCTATATTAGTTATATTAGCCTACTACCAAAATGACTTTAAAAGTCTTATATGAGTGTTATAAGGAAGACAACACACGATGCAAGTGTCTATATTAGCTATATTAGCCTACTATCAAAATTACTTTAAAAGTCTTATATAAGTGTTATAATGAAGACAACACATGATGTAAGTGTCTATATTAGCCTACTATCAAAATTACTTTAAAAGTCTTATATAAGTGTTATAATGAAGACAACACATGATGCAAGTGTCTATATTAGCTATATTAGCCTACTATCAAAATTACTTTAAAAAGTCTTACATAGGTGTTATAATGAAGACAACACATGATGTAAGTGTCTAAATTAGTTATATTAGCCCACTACCAAAATGACTTTAAAGGCCTACTGAAACCCACTACTACCGACCACGCAGTCTGATAGTTTATATATCAATGATGAAATCTTAACATTATAACACATGCCAATACGGCCGGGTTAACTTATAAAGTGACATTTTAAATTTGCCGCTAAACTTCCGGTTCGAAACGCCTCTGAGGATGACGTATGCGCGTGACGTAGCCCGACGAACACGGGTATGCCTTCCACATTGAAGCCGGTACGAAAAAGCTCTGTTTTCATTTCATAATTCCACAGTATTCTGGACATCTGTGTTCGTGAATCTGTTTCAATCATGTTCATTGCATTATGGAGAAGGAAGCCAAGCAAGCAAAGAAGAAAGTTGTCGGTGCGAAATGGACGTATTTTTCGAACGTAGTCAGCCACAACAGTACACAGCCGGCGCTTCTTTGTTTACATTCCCGAAAGATGCAGTCAAGATGGAAGAACTCGGATAACAGAGACTCTAACCAGGAGGACTTTTGATTTGGATACACAGACGCCTGTAGAGAACTGGGACAACACAGACTCTTACCAGGATTACTTTGATTTGGATGACAAAGACGCAGACGTGCTACTGTGAGTATGCAGCTTTGGCTTTTTTTTGCGTATGTACGTAACTTTTTTAAAATATATAAGCTTTATGAACCTTGGGTTAGGTGAACGGTCTTTTGGGCTGAGTGATTGTGTGTGTTGATCATGTGTTTGAATTGTATTGGCGTGTTCTATGGAGCTAGGAGCTAGCAGAGGAGCTAGGAGCTAGCATAACACGTACCGTACCGTAAGTGCGCGTCACGTACGTAACTTTTTAAAAATATATAAGCTTTATGAACCTTGGGTTAGGTGAACGGTCTTTTGGGCTGAGTGATTGTGTGTGTTGATCGGGTGTTTGAATTGTATTGGCGTGTTCTATGGAGCTAGGAGCTAGCAGAGGAGCTAGGAGCTAGCATAACAAACACGCAGGTGTTATTATGCAGGATTAATTTGTGGCATATTAAATATAAGCCTGGTTGTGTTGTGGCTAATAGAGTATATATATGTCTTGTGTTTATTTACTGTTGTAGTCATTCCCAGCTGAATATCAGGTACCGTGAGTATGCAGCCTTGGCTGCTAAACATTCGATAACTTGACCGTATGTGCGCGTCACGTACGTAACTTTTTAAAAATATATAAGCTTTATGAACCTTGGGTTAGGTAAACGGTCTTTTGGGCTGAGTGATTGTGTGTGTTGATCAGGTGTTTGAATTGTATTGGCGTGTTCTATGGAGCTAGGAGCTAGCAGAGGAGCTAGGAGCTAGCATAACAAACACGCAGGTGTTTTTATGCAGGATTAATTTGTGGCATATTAAATATAAGCCTGGTTGTGTTGTGGCTAATAGAGTATATATATGTCTTGTGTTTATTTACTGTTGTAGTCATTCCCAGCTGAATATCAGGTCACCCCCGGCTCTCACAGCATCTTCCCTATCTGAATAGCTTCAACTCCCCACTAGTCCTTCACTTGCACTTTACTCATCCACAAATCTTTCATCCTCGCTCAAATTAATGGGGAAATTGTCGCTTTCTCGGTCCGAATCTCTCTCACTTCATGCGGCCATCATTGTAAACAATAGGGAACTTTGCGTATATGTTCAACTGACTACGTCACGCTACTTCCGGTAGGTGCAAGCCTTTTTTTTATCAGATACCAAAAGTTGCAATCTTTATCGTCGTTGTTCTATACTAAATCCTTTCAGCAAAAATATGGCAATATCGCGAAATGATCAAGTATGACACATAGAATAGATCTGCTATCCCCGTTTAAATAAAAAAAATTCATTTCAGTAGGCCTTTAAAAGTCGTATATGGGTGTTATAAGGAAGACAACACACGATGCAAGTGTCTATATTAGCTATATTAGCCTACTATCAAAATGACTTTAAAAGTCTTATATAGGTGTTATAATGAAGACAACACATGATGTAAGTGTCTATATTAGCCTACTATCAAAATTACTTTAAAAGTCTTATATAAGTGTTATAAGGAAGACAACACACGATGCAAGTGTCTATATTAGCTATATTAGCCTACTATCAAAATGACTTTAAAAGTCTTATATAGGTGTTATAATGAAGACAACACATGATGTAAGTGTCTATATTAGCCTACTATCAAAATTACTTTAAAAGTCTTATATAAGTGTTATAATGAAGACAACACATGATGTAAGTGTCTATATTAGCTATATTAGCCTACTGACAAACTTACTTTAAAAGTCGTATATAAGTGTTATAATGAAGACAACACATGATTTGTCTATATTAGCCTACTATCAACATTTCTTTAAATGTATTTTATAAAAAATAAAATAAAAAATAAAAATAAAATACATTTAAAAAAATAAAATAAATGTCTTTTATAGATGTTATAATGAAGACAACACATGATGTAAGTGTCTATATTAGCTATATCAGCCTACTATCAAAATGACTATGTGTCGCAGGCTGACGCAAATCTTCGTTGACAGAAATTTTGAAATGTATCGGGAACGTTTGCTGTGGTCTGGAACAACACGGAAATGTTTGCCGTGGTCTGGAACAACAAATCGGAAGTCATCGTCATGGACCCACTCGCTGCGGAAGCTAGCTCTCTAATCAGTCTCAATAACTCCACGGTGACGTTTTGGTGAATTTACGAAACCGAAACGATACAAAAAGATAATACCGACACAGACACCTGTAAACGTGTTAGCCTGTGTGCTAATTCTAACGATGCTAGCTTGATTACGTAACGATAGCACGTACAAATATGCATTAAGACACTCCTACAGACATCACACATGGGACGGTTTAGTAAGTATGAATTGTTTTAGTTACATTGTAAAACTTACAAACGTTGCTTGGAGCGATGAATGAAGAGTCCTTTCGAGCGGACGCTCATACTTCCGGTTCAAGGCACGAAACAGGAAGTACATTTTCAACCCGCAGCACCTGCAGTGAGCTAACTCGTCCGAAAGATGGTCGCCATAGCACAAACAATATAACATCTTTTCAGTGTCTTTGCCGGTGTTGAATACAAAACATTATGGTCCATAAATCATCTTATGGGCTGCAGGGTTCATAACGTTAGAAAAAAGTAGTGGCTTATAGTCCGAATTATACGGTAGTTGTGTTTTCATCTCAAGTTAGGGTCATCATAACCTACTTCTCATGTTCCTGGAAGTCATTAATCGGTGGTGCTCGCCATTTATACTTGCTTTAAGTACGTGATACCAGTCCGTGCTGGTCCCACTCTACTCCGAGAGATGACCCCACCCCCCCATTAATTTCTAATCCAATTAGCCTGAGCCCTAATTATCCTAGTAATGACAGATTACCAGAGGGACTATTGTGTGTCCGTGCTGTGGATGAATGACGCAGTGATTAGCAACATGCTCGGTACCCATTAGTACCTCCGCACACCTTTCACAGAACTCTAGGGGAATTGGAGGGACCATAGGTCAGTCTGTTCTGTAATTGTATTCACCAGATTAATGGTGCCAGGGTCAAAATAGAGACGCAAGTGAGGACCGTGAGGAAGTCGTGTGCAAGAAGGCGGGCTGCGAATGTTTATATAAAGGTTTATTTGAAATAGGGACGGATACGGAAACATAGATATCTGAAACAGTTATCCAATGTGTGCATCATAGTGTTTGTAGCCAAAGCTAATTTACAACACTTGTCCCCAACAACAACACAGATCTAACATCAATAAAAATAGGAAAATAAAAACAATAAGGCAAAGAGAAGTCAATAATAATGATATTAGTAATAATACAGACAAAGTGCAAACAAGATAAAAGCCAATAATAATAATAACGAGACCTACATAGAGGTATTTGTTTCATGTCTCTAAGATGTTCCTACCGGAAGTTATAAGAAGTTTTGTCTGAGTTTTCCTCTGAGGAGCAGTTTTTTCTCTGTTTTATTTAAAAATTGCTCTAGAGCACAAATTTGAGTTTCGGGGTTCGGTTATTTTTTGAGATCGCAATTTCTACCAGTACCGATGTGTGTGAGAAGTTTTGTGAGTTTTGAAGTATTTTAAGGGGGTCAAATTACAGCTCAAAGAGGCAAAAACGGGTTTTTTTAGTACAAATTTGTTTTGAAGGGGAAATTGCCAACTTCCTGTTGGTTTTTGCCCGAGGATGTAAAATTATGAAATGTAGGTCTAAGTCTGACCTACATATAGGTTTTTGTTTCATGTCTCTACGACCTTCCTAGTGGGAGTTACAGGCAGTTTGTTTTTATTTTTTCCTAGGGGGCGCTAGAGCGCAATTTTTATTTTTGGGGGTTGGTTTTGTTAATAACTTGCAATTTTCGCAGGTCCTGATTTGTGTGTCAAATTTGGTGAGTTTTGGAGCATGTTAAGTGGGTCAAATTAGCGTTCTTTGTGGGGTCGGTATAATAATAATAATAATAATAATAATAATAAAACCTTACAATTTCAATAGGGTCCTTTCGTCCCATTGCAAAAGGACTCCCTTTGGGATTCCTTTTGAAAAGGTCCTGTGCGGACCCTAATTAAAGCTGCAAGCAGCGATGGACGGGACCGACTTTGAGGGCTCATAAAATCCAAACCGGAGCAGTAATTAAAACTCTTTCATCAACTTTTAATCAGAAGGGTTCAATCTCTCTCCTGTGCTAATTTGAAGCTGACACGACAAACGCGCTCAGAGGGGACAATGTTTGAAAAAAGGTGACTGTTTTTACACAACTTTTGTTTTGAAGGGGGAATTGCAAACTTCCTGTTGATTTTTTGCTGGGGCTTGTCAGTGTATGAAATATAGGTCTAAGTGAGACCTACATAGAGGTTTTTGTTTCATGTCTCTACGACATTCCTACTGGGAGTTACAGGCAGTTTTGTCTGTGTTTTCTTCCTCGGGGGCGCTAGAGCGCAATTTTGAGTTTTGGGGTTTGGTTTTTTTGATTAGATCGCAATTTTCGCCAGTCCTGATGTATTTGTCTAATTTGGTGAGTTTTGAAGCATGTTAAGGGGGTCAAATTACAGCTCAAAGAGGCGGCGGTATAATAATAAAACGCTAGAAATTCAATAGGGTCCTCAGTCCCAAAGGGACATCGGTCCCTAATAATAACACAGACAAAGTGCAGACTAGATAAAAACCAATTAGTAAACATTTGTAAAAACTAAACATGGCAACACGATTGTGTTTGTTTTTTGAAAGTGACTGTTAGAATAATTGTTTGTAAGTTATCACAAAAAAACTTTTGTGTTGAAATGAGTTCCAGGCAAGAAGACAAAAGCTGTCTTTGAAACCTACCAAGAGTAAGGCTCGCGTAAAACTCCACTGTGTTCTTTCATGCATGGTAATCAACAGAAAGATATTGTTCTTCAAAGCGTAGAGATGACAGGATCTGCCCAATTTCCAGACGACCTCTTTTCGAAGTATTTTACGAACTCTTTTTGAACTATTTTATGGACCTCTTTTTGAACTATTTTACGAACTCTTTTTGAACTGACCTTTTCTGTGAATTGTTTACGACCTTTTCTGTGAACTTTTTGCGACCTTTGTCCTTTGGAAACCGGGGTGGCCATGTGGTCGGGGAGGGTCCAAAATAAAAGAAGGAGGCGTGCAATCTTTTGGCAGAGCGTGCTGAGATACTGTGCAAGGGTACAGTGTACAGACGACTCTCCTCAATATTGAGTCCAAATTGAATTCTGTCTCTGTTTAATTATTTGCCTCTTGTCTTGTTTAATAGATGTCATCAATGTTTGAACCTGACAGTGACAAGTGCAGGTATACTTATCAAAGTGTCAGGTAGAGAGTTCAATAGTTGTGGTTTGGTTAAAATTTAGCAATGATGATATCATATACTCTTCTCGTCTAAGACTTTCAAGGCGCAGTTATAAAGACACTCAATGGTCTTGATGGATGACTGGTGTGCCTGGGACCATGTGGTTAAGCTATAAGATATGTGTGAAAGAATCATTGAATTCCTAAAAGTAAAAGTATTTGACTTCAGGTGCTTGTTCAATGAGCTCCTCATTCATTTTTATATTCAAAAAGTTTGTTTGAGGTAGCTTTTTTATGGAGAAGCAGACAGAGTTAGTCTTTTTAGTGTTTAGGGTTAAACAGGATGATGCCAGCCAAGATGCTATTTTGACTAATTTAGCATTTAACTTCTCAGCAACTAGAGCACAGGTCGTACCTGATGTATATCCGCATAGATCTGTAGATCTATATCTATGCATACATCTGGTAGGTCATTGATGTATAGACTGACTAGTATCGGTCCCAAGACTGTTTGACTGAGCCGGAAGCCGTACTGATCTCGTTTTTCATCTAATCTCGTAGCAAGTGGGCGTGGACTCTGGCCGAGTTCTGTCAAAGGTGTAAAAAAAATATTCTTTGTTCTTTGCTTCTCCTCGCAGCTGTTTCCTGAGACCGGGCCCAGGCAGGGAGGAACCATGCTGACGATCATGGGCGAGAATTTGGGCCTGCAGTTCAAAGACATCCAGAGCGGAGTCCGCATCGGAAAAGTGGCCTGCAATCCTCAAGAAGATCAGTACATCAGCGCCGAGCAGTATGTTGACGCCATATCTTTTTGTTGTTCTTCCATCACTCTTTGTTTATGATAATAAGTGTTATAATGAAGGCAATACATGATGTAAGTGTCTATATTAGCCTACTATCAAAAAGACTTTAAACGTCTTATATAAGTGTTATAATGAAGAGAACACATGTTGTAAGTGTCTATATTAGCTATATTAGCCTATTATCAAAATGACTTTAAAACTCTTATATAAGTGTTATAATAAAGACAACACAAGATGTAAGTGTCTATATTAGCCTACTATCAAAATTACTTTAAAAATATTGTATACATGTTATAATGAAGACAACACATGATGTAAGTGTCTATATTAGCTATATTAGCCTACTATCAAAATGACTTTAAAAATATTGTATAAGTTTTATAATGAAGACAACACATGATGTAAGTGTCTATATTAGCTATATTAGCCTACTATCAAAATGACTTTAAAAATATTGTATAAGTTTTATAATGAAGACAACACATGATGTAAGTGTCTATATTAGCTACATTAGCCTACTATCAAAATGACTTTAAAAGTCTTATATAAGTGTTATAATGAAGGCAACGCATGATGTAAGTGTCTGTATTAGCTATACTAGCCTACTATCAAAATTACTTTAAAAATCTTATACAAGTGTTATAATGAAGACAACACATGATGTAAGTGTCTATATTAGCTATATTAGCCTGCTATCAAAATGACTTTAAAAATATTGTATAAGTTTTATAATGAAGACAACACATGATGTAAGTGTCTATATTAGCTACATTAGCCTACTATCAAAATGACTTTAAAAGTCTTATATAAGTGTTATAATGAAGGCAACGCATGATGTAAGTGTCTGTATTAGCTATACTAGCCTACTATCAAAATTACTTTAAAAATCTTATACAAGTGTTATAATGAAGACAACACATGATGTAAGTGTCTATATTAGTTATGTTAGCCTACTATCAAAATGACTTTAAAAGTCTTATATAAGTGTTATAATGAAGACAACACATGACGTAGGTGTCTATATTAGCCTACTATAAAAATGACTTTAAAAGTCTTATATAAGTGTTATAATGAAGACAACACATGATGTAAGTGTCTATATTAGCTATATTAGCCTACTATCAAAATGACTTTAAAAGTCGTGTATAAGTGTTATAATGAAGACAACACATGATGTAAGTGTCTATATTAGCTATATTAGCCTACTATCAAAATGACTTTAAAAGTCTTATATAAGTGTTACAATGAAGACAACACATGATGTAAGTGTCTATATTAGCCTACTATCAAAATGACTTTAAAAGTCTTGTATAAGTGTTATAATGAAGACAACACATGACGTAGGTGTCTATATTAGCCTACTATCAAAATGACTTTAAAAGTCTTATATAAGTGTTACAATGAAGACAACACATGATGTAAGTGTCTATATTAGCGTACTATCAAAAATGACTTTAAAAGTCTTATATAAGTGTTATAATGAAGACAACACATGATGTAAGTGTCTATATTAGCCTACTATCAAAATGACTTTAAAAGTATTATATAAGTGTTACAATGAAGACAACACATGATGTAAGTGTCTATATTAGCTATATAAGCCTACTATCAAAATGACTTTAACTCCGATGGCCTTCATATCAAATCCTTGCTTATTTCAAGTGGGGGTCCGTGTTCAGACAAATGGCCTCCAATTCAACATGAAGTATTCCCCCCCCATTATAAATCTGAATTATAGCTCAATCCCAATTGAATTAGCACATTTAACCCCCTTCATCACAGTAAGTCAGCCCCTTCTGACACAAATGTAATGACATTGGGGTGGGGGGGGTGGGAGGGGTGGGGGGGGGGGTGTATATGTTCCATAAAAGCCAAGTTGAGAGCTTGGCTATGTGAACACTCCCTCTGATGAAGTCATGTTTTCTGGGAATGTCTGAAGCCTGATGGGCATCGTGAGTGGACTACATTTGTTTAATGCATTCCACACCGGAACACTGACACAGAAATATGATTTGGTCTGCATTAGTAAAGCAATCAAAGCCCAAACAGAAAGCGTGTATCAGCAGTAAATAGGTTGCTTGTCCCAGTGTTCTATTTGTACTCCAATGATAGGCTTGCTGACTTTCTGCACAGCAGATTTGTCTTCTCTGTGCCCGTCACAGGGAAGGACATATCAGCAATTTGACTTTGATGCTTTGACAGTTAGGACAACAGAATGCTGCCCGCCGCTAGGAGGGGGATGACAGGTGGCCCCGAAATGGCTTTTGGAATAATGTGTTTGTGTTTTGTAAATTGATGAAGTCATCGTACGGTTTTCACAGAGTATCAGCATCTGTTTGGTGAGGGGCTCGTCTACCCAAAATGTTGCAAGAGACAAAAATACAAAAAACGAATCTGTGGAGCCGCAAAAAATGTAAGTGTTGTAATGAAGACAACACATGACGTAAGTGTCTATATTAGCTTACTATAAAAAGTGACTTTAAAAGTCCTATATAAGTGTTATAATGAAGACAACACACGATGTAAGTGTCTATATTAGCCTACTATTAAAAGTGACTTTAAAAGTCCTATATAAGTGTTATAATGAAGGCAACACACGATGTAAGTGTCTATATTAGCTATATTAGCCTACTATCAAAATAACTTTAAAAGTCTTATATAAGTGTTATAATGAAGACAACGTATGATGTAAGTGTCTATATTAGCTATATTAGCCTACTATCAAAAATGACTTTAAAAGTCTTATATAAGTGTTACAATGAAGACAACATATGATGTAAGTGTCTATATTAGCTATATTAGCCTACTATCAAAAATGACTTTAAAAGTCTTATATAAGTGTTATAATGAAGACAACACATGATGTAAGTGTCTATATTAGCCTACTATCAAAATGACCTTAAAAGTCTTATATAAGTGTTATAATGAAGACAACACATGATGTAAGTGTCTATATTAGCCTACTATCAAAATGACTTTAAAAGTCTTATATAAGTGTTATAATAAGACAACACGTGACGTAAGTGTCTATATTAGCTATATTAGCCTACTATCAAAAATGACTTTAAAAGTCTTATATAAGTGTTATAATGAAGACAACACATGACGTGTCTACATTAGCCTACTATCAAAATGACTTTAAAAGTATTATATAAGTGTTATAATGAAGACAACACACGATGTAAGTGTCTATATTAGCTATATTAGCCTACTATCAAAAATGACTTTAAAAGTCGTATATAAGTGTTATAATGAAGACAACACATGATGTAAGTGTCTATATTAGCCTACTATCAAAATGACCTTAAAAGTCTTATATAAGCGTTATAATAAAGACAACACATGATGTAAGTGTCTATATTAGCCTACTATCAAAATGACTTTAAAAGTCTTATATAAGTGTTATAATGAAGACAACACATGATGTAAGTGTCTATATTAGCCTACTATCAAAATGACCTTAAAAGTCTTATATAAGCGTTATAATAAAGACAACACATGATGTAAGTGTCTATATTAGCCTACTATCAAAATGACCTTAAAAGTCTTATATAAGCGTTATAATAAAGACAACACATGATGTAAGTGTCTATATTAGCCTACTATCAAAATGACTTTAAAAGTCTTATATAAGTGTTATAATGAAGACAACACATGATGTAAGTGTCTATATTGGCTATATTAGCCTACTATCAAAATGACCTTAAAAGTCTTATATAAGCGTTATAATAAAGACAACACATGACGTAAGTGTCTATATTAGCCTACTATCAAAATGACCTTAAAAGTCTTATATAAGTGTTATAATGAAGACAACACATGATGTAAGTGTCTATATTAGCCTACTATCAAAATGACCTTAAAAGTCTTATATAAGTGTTATAATGAAGACAACACATGACGTAAGTGTCTATATTAGCCTACTATCAAAATGACCTTAAAAGTCTTATATAAGTGTTATAATGAAGACAACACATGATGTAAGTGTCTATATTAGCCTAATATCAAAATTACCTTAAAAGTCTTATATAAGTGTTATAATGAAGACAACACATGACGAAAGTGTCTATATTAGCTATATTAGCCTACTATCAAAATGACTTTAAAAGTCTTATATAAGTGTTATAATGAAGACAACACATGACGTAAGTGTCTATATTAGCTATATTAGCCTACTATCAAAAATGACTTTAAAAGTCTTATATAAGTGTTATAATGAAGACAACACATAACGTAAGTGTCTACATTAGCCTACTATCAAAATTACTTTAAAAGTATTATATAAGTGTTATAATGAAGACAACACATGATGTAAGTGTCTACATTAGCCTACTATCAAAATGACTTTAAAAGTATTATATAAGTGTTATAATGAAGACAACACACGATGTAAGTGTCTATATTAGCTATATTAGCCTACTATCAAAAATGACTTTAAAAGTCGTATATAAGTGTTATAATGAAGACAACACATGATGTAAGTGTCTATATTAGCCTACTATCAAAATGACCTTAAAAGTCTTATATAAGCGTTATAATAAAGACAACACATGATGTAAGTGTCCATATTAGCCTACTATCAAAATGACTTTAAAAGTCTTATATAAGTGTTATAATGAAGACAACACATGATGTAAGTGTCTATATTAGCCTACTATCAAAATGACCTTAAAAGTCTTATATAAGCGTTATAATAAAGACAACACATGATGTAAGTGTCTATATTAGCCTACTATCAAAATGACCTTAAAAGTCTTATATAAGCGTTATAATAAAGACAACACATGATGTAAGTGTCTATATTAGCCTACTATCAAAATGACTTTAAAAGTCTTATATAAGTGTTATAATGAAGACAACACATGATGTAAGTGTCTATATTGGCTATATTAGCCTACTATCAAAATGACCTTAAAAGTCTTATATAAGCGTTATAATAAAGACAACACATGACGTAAGTGTCTATATTAGCCTACTATCAAAATGACCTTAAAAGTCTTATATAAGTGTTATAATGAAGACAACACATGATGTAAGTGTCTATATTAGCCTACTATCAAAATGACCTTAAAAGTCTTATATAAGTGTTATAATGAAGACAACACATGACGTAAGTGTCTATATTAGCCTACTATCAAAATGACCTTAAAAGTCTTATATAAGTGTTATAATGAAGACAACACATGATGTAAGTGTCTATATTAGCCTAATATCAAAATTACCTTAAAAGTCTTATATAAGTGTTATAATGAAGACAACACATGACGAAAGTGTCTATATTAGCTATATTAGCCTACTATCAAAATGACTTTAAAAGTCTTATATAAGTGTTATAATGAAGACAACACATGACGTAAGTGTCTATATTAGCTATATTAGCCTACTATCAAAAATGACTTTAAAAGTCTTATATAAGTGTTATAATGAAGACAACACATAACGTAAGTGTCTACATTAGCCTACTATCAAAATTACTTTAAAAGTATTATATAAGTGTTATAATGAAGACAACACATGATGTAAGTGTCTACATTAGCCTACTATCAAAATGACTTTAAAAGTCTTATATAAGTGTTATAATGAAGGCAACACATGACGTAAGTGTCTATATTAGCCAACTATCAAAATGACTTTAAAAGTCTTATATAAGTGTTATAATGAAGACAACACATGATGTAAGTGTCTACATTAGCCTACTATCAAAATGACTTTAAAAGTCTTATATAAGTGTTATAATGAAGACAACACATAACGTAAGTGTCTACATTAGCCTACTATCAAAATTACTTTAAAAGTATTATATAAGTGTTATAATGAAGACAACACATGATGTAAGTGTCTACATTAGCCTACTATCAAAATGACTTTAAAAGTCTTATATAAGTGTTATAATGAAGGCAACACATGACGTAAGTGTCTATATTAGCCAACTATCAAAATGACTTTAAAAGTCTTATATAAGTGTTATAATGAAGACAACACATGATGTAAGTGTCTACATTAGCCTACTATCAAAATGACTTTAAAAGTCTTATATAAGTGTTATAATGAAGACAACACATGACGTAAGTGTCTATATTAGCCTACTATCAAAATTACTTTAAAAGTATGTTTCCTCACCACATGTTCATTGTGTCAACGTTGAACCCCGTCTTCCGCGCTGGATTGGCCGGTTGCCATGGTACCCAGAGGAGGCGCGGCAGGGCGTGGTCGGACAGTGGAGCTGTCCCGCTAATGAGAAGTGATGTTAGCCACACGACGCCATTAGTGGCCCGGTTACTCTCTTCATTCCTGTGACCCTGCCAGAGCCGCAACGCAGGCGACACGTGATTATGGGACTGATGGCGTGGGTCAAAGGTCAGCTGCTGCAGAAAATGAGGTGCGCTGTTGAGCACAATGTAGACGTATAGAAGTATGGCTCGGTGTTTCCCACGGGCCGGCAATCAATTTGTGGTGGGGGCGTGACCGGGTCGACTCGTCATTGAAACATTGGCATAATTGGCTATGACACATGTGTATGTATATATATATATATATATATATATATATATATATATATATATATATATATATATATATATATATATATATATATATATATATATATATATATATATATATATATATATAAATACATATACACTACCGTTCAAAAGTTTGGGGTCACATTGAAATGTCCTTATTTTTGAAGGAAAAGCACTGTACTTTTCAATGAAGATAACTTTAAACTAGTCTTAACTTTAAAGAAATACACTCTATACATTGCTAATGTGGTAAATGACTATTCTAGCTGCAAATGTCTGGTTTTTGGTGCAATATCTACATAGGTGTATAGAGGCCCATTTCCAGCAACTATCACTCCAGTGTTCTAATGGTACAATGTGTTTGCTCATTGGCTCAGAAGGCTAATTGATGATTAGAAAACCCTGGTGCAATCATGTTCACACATCTGAAAACAATTTAGCTCGTTACAGAAGCTACAAAACTGACCTTCCTTTGAGCAGATTGAGTTTCTGGAGCATCACGTTTGTGGGGTCAATTAAACGCTCAAAATGGCCAGAAAAAGAGAACTTTCATCTGAAACTCGACAGTCTATTCTTGTTCTTAGAAATGAAGGCTATTCCACAAAATTGGTCGGGCCCGCATATTTGGCAGGTGCTAGTCCTAAGTAGATCGCAATTTTCGCCAGTCCTGATGTGTGTAAAAAGTTTGGTGAGTTTCGAAGTATTTTAAGGGGGTCAAATTACAGCTCAAATAGTCAAAAATTTGTGTTTTTATGAAACTTTTGTTTTGAAGGGTGATTGCCAACTTCCTGTTGATTTTTGCTGAAGGATGTCAGTGTATGAAATCTAGCTCTAAGTCAGACCTACATAGAGGTTTTTGTTTCATGTCTCTACAATATTCGTACTTGGAGTTAGAGGAAGTTGTGTCTGTGTTTTTTTCCTAGGTGCTGCGGCACAGTGCTTCTTTGAAGGCTCGTAAAATCACAGCAGCATTATCAGCGCAGCGGTTCTTTGAAGGCTCATAAAATCCAAACCGTAGCACTTATCAAAACTCTTTCGTCAACTTTTAATCACAAGGGTTCAATCTCTCTCCTGTAGTAGTTTGAAGCCGAAACGACAAACGCGCTCAGAGGAGATAATGTTTGATGTTTGGTGACCGCTTTGTACAAAAATTTAGTTTTGAAGGGGAGATTGCAAACTTCCTGTTGATTTTTGCTGAAAGATGTCAAAGAATGAAATGTAGGTCTAGGCGAGACCTACATAGAGGTTTTTGTTTCATGTCTCTAAGACGTTCCTACCGGAAATTACAAGCAGTTGTATCTGTGTTTTCCTCTGAGGAGCAGTTTTGTCTCTGTTTTATTCAAAAATTGCGCTAGAGCGCAATTTTGAGTTTTGGGGTTCGTTTTTTTTTATTAGATCGCAATTTCCACCAGTCCTGATGTGTGTGAAAAGTTTGGTGAGTTTTGAAGTATTTTAAGGGGGTCAAATTACAGCTCAAAGAGGCAAAAATTTGTGTTTTTAGTAAATTTTTGTCTTGAAGGGGAAATTGCCAACTTCCTGTTGGTTTTTGCCCGAGGATGTTAAATTGTGAAATGTAGGCCTAAGTCAGACCTACATAGGGGTTTTTGTTTCATGTCTCTACGACCTTCCTAGTGGGAGTTACAGGCAGTTTTCTTCCTAGGGGGCGCTAGAGCGCAATTTTGAGTTTTGGGGTTTGGGTTTTTTTGACTAAAGAGTTTTGTTCACGTTTTTTTATGTGTGTGTGTCAAATTTGGTGAGTTTTGAAGCATGTTAAGGGGGTCAAAGTAGTGTGCAAAGCTGCGGAAAAATAGTAATAAAACCTTACAATAACAATAGGGTCCTCTGTACCATTGGGAGTCCTTCACAAAGGGACTTGCGGTCCCTAATAATTAGGGTCCGCCTGTACCCTGTACAAAGGACTCCCACAGGGAGTCCTTTGTACAGGTACAAAGGAACCTATTGAAATTGTAATTAGGGATGTCCGATAATGGCTTTTTGCCGATATCCGATATTCCGATATTGTCCAACTCTTTAATTACCGATACCGATATCAACTGATACCGATATATGCAGTCGTGGAATTAACACATTATTATGCCTAATTTGGACAACCAGGTATGGTGAAGATAAGGTACTTTTTTTTTAAATTAGTAAAATAAGATAAATAAATTAAAAACATTTTCTTGAATAAAAAAGAAAGTACAACAATATAAAAACAGTTACATAGAAACTAGTAATGAATGAAAATGAGTAAAATTAACTGTTAAAGGTTAGTACTATTAGTGGAGCAGCAGCACGCACAATCATGTGTGCTTACGGACTGTATCCCTTGCAGACTGTATTGATATATATTGATATATAATGTAGGAACCAGAATATTAATAACAGAAAGAAACAACCCTTTTGTGTGAATGAGTGTAAATGGGGGAGGGAGGTTTTTTGGGTTGGTGCACTAATTGTAAGTGTATCTTGTGTTTTTTATGTTGATTTAATAAAAAAAAAACGATACCGATAATTTCCGATATTACATTTTAACGCATATATCGGCCGATAATATCGGCCTGCCGATATTATCGGACATCTCTAATTGTAAGATTTATTATTATTCCGCAGCTTTGCGCACTACTTTGCCCCCTTAACATGCTTCAAAACTCACCAAATAAAATACACACATAGAAAAACTGGGACAGCACACTTTAGTAAAAAAACCAAACCCCAAAAATCTAAATTGCGCTCTAGCGCCCCCTAGGAAAAAAACAAAAACAAACTGCCTGTAACTCCCACTAGGAAGCTCGTAGAGACATGAAACAAAAACCTGTATGTAGGTCTCACTTATTTCACATCCTCGGGCAAAAACCAACAGGAAGTTGGCAATTTCCCCTTCAACACAAAAAATGACTAAAAACACTCATTTTTGCCTCTTTGAGCTGTAATTTGACCCCTTTAAAATACTTCAAAACTCACCAAACTTTTTACACACATCGGGCCTGGTGGAAATTGCGATCTAAAAAAAAAACCGAACCTCAAAACTCAAAATTGCGCTATAGCGCAATTTTTTAATAAAACAGAGACAAAACTGCTTCTCAGAGGAAAACACAGACAAAACTGCTTGTAACTTCCGGTAGGAACGTTTTAGAGACATGAAACAAAAACCTCTACGTAGGTCTCACTTAGACTTACATTTCATAGATTGACATCCTTCAGCAAAAATCAACAGGACGTTTGCAATCCCTCCTTCAAAACAACATTTTTGTTAAAACCGGTCACCAAACATCAAACATTATCTCCTCTGAGCGCGTTTGTTTTTTCGGCTTCAAACTACCACAGGAGAGAGATTGAACCCTTCTGATTAAAAGTTGACGACGGCGTTTTGATACGTGCTACCGTTTTGATTTTACGAGCTTTCAAAAACCGTCTGCGCTAAAGCTGCTGCTCTGCTGCTGTGCTTTTACGAGCCTTCAAAGAAAACAACCACTGTGCAGCGGCACCTAGGAAAAAAAACACAGACAACACTTCCTCCAACTCCCAGTACGAATGGCGTAGAGACATGAAACAAAAACCTCTATGTAGGTCTGACTTAGAGCTAGATTTCATACACTGACATCCTTCAGCAAAAAATCAACAGGAGGTTGGCAATCACCCCTTCAAAACAAAAGTTTCATAAAAACACTCATTTTTGCCTCTTTGAGCTGTAATTTGACCGCCTTAAAATACTTCAAAACTCACCAAACTTTTTACACACGTCAGGACTGGCGGAAATTGAGATTTAATTAGGACTAGCACCTGCCAAAGATGCGGACCCGACCAACGCTGCTTGCAGCTTTAATTTGACTTATTTTTGACGTTTTAATGACTGAGACCCTTTATGGTCCCCGGGAGCCCTAAAGGTTAAAAAAAAAAAATCCATATATTTTGTTATGGTTTGAAAATGAAAAATATCAAAATGGCCCCCGCATGCTTCAATTTTTCCGTGTGCGGCCCTCAGTGGAAAAAGTTTGGACACCCCTGCCTTACATAAACAGTTAAAGGCCTACTGAAATGAATTTTTTTTATTTAAACGGGGATAGCAGATCTATTCTATGTGTCATACTTGATCATTTCGCGATATTGCCATATTTTTGCTGAAAGGATTTAGTATAGAACAACGACGATAAAGATCGCAACTTTTGGTATCTGATAAAAAAAAAGGCTTGCCCCTACCGGAAGTAGCGTGACGTAGTCAGTTGAACATATACGCAAAGTTCCCTATTGTTTACAATGATGGCCGCATGAAGTGAGAGAGATTCGGACCGAGAAAGCGACAATTTCCCCATTAATTTGAGCGAGGATGAAAGATTTGTGGATGAGTAAAGTGCAAGTGAAGGACTAGTGGGGAGTTGAAGCTATTCAGATAGGGAAGATGCTGTGAGAGCCGGGGGTGACCTGATATTCAGCTGGGAATGACTACAACAGTAAATAAACACAAGACATATATATACTCTATTAGCCACAACACAACCAGGCTTATATTTAATATGCCACAAATTAATCCTGCATAAAAACACCTGCGTGTTTGTTACGCTAGCTCCTAGCTCCTCTGCTAGCTCCTAGCTCCATAGAACACGCCAATACAATTCAAACACCTGATCAACACACACAATCACTCAGCCCAAAAGACCGTTCACCTAACCCAGGGGTCGGCAACCCAAAATGTTGAAAGAGCCATTTTGGACCAAAAATACAAAAAAAAATCTGTCTGGAGCCGCAAAAAATTAAAAGCCATATTACATGTGTCATGAGATATACATTTAATTAAGAGGACTTAAAGGAAACTAAATGAGCTCAAATATAGCTACAAATGAGGCATAATGATGCAATATGTACATATCGCTAGCCTAAATAGCATGTTAGCATCGATTAGCTTGCAGTCATGCAGTGACTATATATGTCTGATTAGCACTCCACACAAGTCAATAACATCAACAAAACTCACCTTTGTGCACTCACGCACGACGTTAAAAGTGTGGTGGACAAAATGAGATAGAAAAAGTGGCATAAAACACGTCCTAGAAAGTCGGAGAAATTTATACATGTAAACAAACTATACGGTGAGTTCAAGGACCGCCAAAATAAGTAGGACAAAACGGCGCTCGCCAAATACTCGAATGAGTGAAGCATATTTAATATAAACAGTGTGATTTATAACAATTAGGGGGTTTGTGTCATGTTTGTCCTCCTACAGAAACCATACTAAAACAAAAAAATACATTTTTTCCCCTCATCTTTTTCCATTCTTCATACATTTTTGAAAAATCTCCAGAGAGCCACTAGGGCGGCGCTAAAGAGCCGCATGCGGCTCTAGAGCCGCGGGTTGCCGACCCCCGACCTAACCCAAGGTTCATAAAGCTTATATATTTTTAAAAAGTTACGTACGTGACGCGCACGTACGGTACGGTACGTGTTATGCTAGCTCCTAGCTCCTCTGCTAGCTCTTAGCTCCATAGAACACGCCAATACAATTCAAACACCTGATCAACACACACAATCACTCAGCCCAAAAGACCGTTCACCTAACCCAAGGTTCATGAAGCTTATATATTTTAAAAAAGTTACGTACATACGCAAAAAAAAGTTGCGCACATACGGTCAAGCGATCAAATGTTTAGAAGCCAAAGCTGCATACTCACAGTAGCACGTCTGCGTCTTTGTCATCCAAATCAAAGTAATCCTGGTAAGAGTCTGTGTTGTCCCAGTTCTCTACAGGCGTCTGTGTATCGAAGTCAAAAGTCCTCCTGGTTAGAGTCTCTGTTATCCGAGTTCTTCCATCTTGACTGCATCTTTCGGGAATGTAAACAAAGAAGCGCCGGCTGTGTACTGTTGTGGCTGACTACGTTCGAAAAATACGTCCATTTCGCACCGACAACTTTCTTCTTTGCTTGCTCAGCTTCCTTCTCCATAATGCAATGAACATGATTGCAACAGATTCACGAACACAGATGTCCAGAATACTGTGGAATTATGAAATGAAAACAGAGCTTTTTCGTATTGGCTTCAATGTGGAAGGCATACCCGTGTTCGCCGGTCTACGTCACGCGCATACGTCATCCTCAGAGGCGTTTCGAACCGGAAGTTTAGCGGCAAATTTAAAATGTCACTTTATAAGTTAACCCGGCCGTATTGGCATGTGTTATCATGTTAAGCTTTCATCATTGATATATAAACTATCAGACTGCGTGGTCGGTAGTAGTGGCTTTCAGTAGGCCTTTAATAGCATCTCAGCCTCGTCTGGCCCAACGAGTCAGACATGCTTTTTCTGAGCGGGAGCCGTCCAGCATTTTAATCCCAGCTCCTAGTGGGAATAAGTGAAAGAATGGGCGTCCAAGTGTACTGCATGAGAATGTGGAATGTGGTTGCCATGGCCACCTGCAGGGAGAGTGGAAACCGGGGAGTTAATAACTCATCTCAGTGTAGGATATGAATCTGCCTCGCTCACTTTAACCCTGCTGCTTACTTTCTCTCCCTCTTCCCTGGCCTTTCTTTCCGTCTCATCCCTTCGCTCCGGCTAATTAACAGTCCAGCATGTCTCCGTGGTGTGTTTGCCCTGTGGGCTCCTCCCCTCGCTCACTGCTCCCCTCGCTCCGCTGTGGATTCATTTGGCCAAGTTAAAGTAGCAATGGTTGTCACACACACACACTAAGTGTGGTGAAACTTGTCCTCTGCATTTGACCCATCATCCTTGTTCACCCCCTGGGAGGTGAGGGGAGCAGTGAGCAGCAGCGGTGGCCGCGCCCGGGAATCATTTTTGGTGATTTAACCCCCAATTCCAACCCTTGATGCAGAGTGCCAAGCAGGGAGGTAGTGGCTCCCATTTTTATAGTCTTTGGTATGACTCGGCCGGGGTTTGAACTCACGACCTACCAAACACTCTAACCACTAACTAAGCCACTGTGTAGGTGAGTAGTGTGAAGTGAATTATATTTATATAGCGCTTTTTCTCTAGTGACTCAAAGCATTTTTACATAGTGAAACCCAATATCTTTCAATATGACACTTTTTTAAATATGACACTTGTTTTCAATATTACACTTTTTTTAGTATGACACTTGTTTTCAATATGACACTTTTGTAAATATGACACTTGTTTTCAATATTTCACTTTTTTAAATATGACACTTGTTTTCAATATTACACTTTTTTAAATATTACACTTTTTTAAATATGACACTTGTTTTCAATATTACACTTTTGTAAATATGACACTTGTTTTCAATATTAATTTTTTAAAATATGACACTTGCTTTCAATATTACACTTTTTTAAATATTACACTTTTTTAAATATGACACTTGTTTTCAATATTACACTTTTGTAAATATGACACTTGTTTTCAATATTAATTTTTTTCAATATGACACTTGTTTTTAATATTACACTTTTTTAAATATAACACTTGTTTTTAATATTACACTTTTTTAAATATGACACTTGTTTTCAATATTACACTTTTTTAAATATGACACTTGTTTTTAATATTACACTTTTTTAAATATAACACTTTTTAAAATATTACACTTGTTTTCAATATTACACTTTTTTAAATATTACACTTTTTTAAATAATACACTTGTTTTCAATATTACACTTGTTTTCAATATTACACTTTTTTAAATATGACACTTGTTTTTAATATTACACATTTTTAAATATAACGCTTTTTTAAATATTACACTTGTTTTTAATATTACACTTTTTTAAATATTACACTTGTTTTCAATATTACACTTTTTTAAATATTACACTTATTTTCAATATTACACTTTTTTAAATATTACACTTGTTTTCAATATGAAACTTTTTTAAATATGACACTTGTTTTCAATATTACCCTTTTTTCAATATGACACTTGTTTTAAATATGTCACTTGTTTTCAATATTACACTTTTTTAAATATGACACTTTTTTAAATATGACACTTGTTTTCAATATTACCCTTTTTTCAATATGACACTTGTTTTAAATATGTCACTTGTTTTCAATATTACACGTTTTTAAATATGACACTTTTTTAAATATGACACTTGTTTTCAATATTACACTTTTGTAAATATGACACTTGTTTTCAATATTAATTTTTTTAAATATGACACTTGCTTTCAATATTACACTTTTTTCAATATGACACTTGTTTTTAATATTACATTTTTTTAAATATAACACTTGTTTTTAATATTACACTTTTTTAAATATGACACTTGTTTTCAATATTACACTTTTTTAAATATGACACTTGTTTTCAATATTACACTTTTTTAAATATGACACTTGTTTTTAATATTACACTTTTTTAAATATAACACTTTTTAAAATATTACACTTGTTTTCAATATTACACTTTTTTAAATATTACACTTTTTTAAATATTACACTTGTTTTCAATATTACACTTGTTTTCAATATTACACTTGTTTTCAATATTAATTTTTTTAAATATGACACTTGCTTTCAATATTACACTTTTTTCAATATGACACTTGTTTTTAATATTACATTTTTTTAAATATAATACTTGTTTTTAATATTACACTTTTTTAAATATGACACTTGTTTTCAATATTACACTTTTTTAAATATGACACTTGTTTTCAATATTACACTTTTTTAAATATGACACTTGTTTTTAATATTACACTTTTTTAAATATAACACTTTTTAAAATATTACACTTGTTTTCAATATTACACTTTTTTAAATATTACACTTTTTTAAATATTACACTTGTTTTCAATATTACACTTGTTTTCAATATTACACTTTTTTAAATATGACACTTGTTTTTAATATTACACTTTTTTAAATATAACACTTTTTTAAATATTACACTTGTTTTCAATATTACACTTTTTTAAATATTACACTTGTTTTCAATATTACACGTTTTTAAATATTACACTTGTTTTCAATATGAAACTTTTTTAAATATGACACTTGTTTTCAATATTACCCTTTTTTCAATATGACACTTGTTTTAAATATGTCACTTGTTTTCAATATTACACTTTTTTAAATATGACACTTTTTTAAATATGACACTTGTTTTCAATATTACACTTTTGTAAATATGACACTTGTTTTCAATATTAATTTTTTTAAATATGACACTTGCTTTCAATATTACACTTTTTTCAATATGACACTTGTTTTTAATATTACACTTTTTTAAATATGACACTTGTTTTCAATATTACACTTTTTTAAATATGACACTTGTTTTCAATATTACACTTTTTTAAATATGACACTTGTTTTTAATATTACACTTTTTTAAATATAACACTTTTTAAAATATTACACTTGTTTTCAATATTACACTTTTTTAAATATTACACTTTTTTAAATATTACACTTGTTTTCAATATTACACTTGTTTTCAATATTACACTTTTTTAAATATGACACTTGTTTTTAATATTACACTTTTTTAAATATAACACTTTTTTAAATATTACACTTGTTTTAAATAAGACACTTGTTTTCAATATTACACTTGTTTTCAATATTACACTTTTTTAAATATTACACTTATTTTCAATATTACACTTTTTTAAATATGACACTTGTTTTCAATATGAAACTTTTTTAAATATGACACTTGTTTTCAATATTACCCTTTTTTCAATATGACACTTGTTTTAAATATGTCACTTGTTTTAAATATTACACTTGTTTTCAATATTACACTTGTTTTAAATATGACACTTGTTTTCAATATTACACTTGTTTTCAATATTACACTTGTTTTAAATATGACACTTGTTGTCAATATTACACTTGTTTTAAATATGACACTTGTTTTAAATACTACACTTGTTTTTAATATTACACTTTTTTAAATATGACACTTGTTTTCAATATTACACTTGTTTTAAATATGACACTTGTTTTAAATATTACACTTGTTTTCAATATTACACTTGTTTTAAATATGACACTTGTTTTCAATATTACACTTGTTTTAAATATGACACTTGTTGTCAATATTACACTTGTTTTAAATATGACACTTGTTTTAAATACTACACTTGTTTTTAATATTACACTTTTTTAAATATGACACTTGTTTTCAATATTACACTTTTTTAAATATGACACTTGTTTTCAGTATGACACTTGTTTTAAATATGCCACTTGTTTTCAATATTACACTTGTTTTAAATATGACACTTGTTGTCAATATTACACTTGTTTTAAATATGACACTTGTTTTCAATTTTACACTTGTTTTAAATATGACACTAGTTTTCAATATTACACTTTTTTAAATATGACACTTGTTTTCAATATTACACTTGTTTTAAATATGACACTTGTTTTCAATATTACACTTGTTTTAAATATGACACTAGTTTTCAATATTACACTTTTTTAAATATGACACTTGTTTTCAATATTACACTTGTTTTAAATATGACACTAGTTTTCAATGTGACCCTCCAAGCCGGTGAATGCCATGAACATGTCCCCTCGCTCGCTCTTTTTCAGGATCGTGTGTCGACTCAACGACGCCACAGGTTACAGGGTGCAGGAGGCCCAAGTGGAAGTGTGCGTGAGGGACTGCAGTCATCCCGACTACAAAGCGGTCTCGACCAAGGCCTTCACTTTTGTGGTAAGACTTGCTGCTTTGGGGTCCCGAGTCCACATCTCGGACCACCGCTGACCGGTCCTGTTGTCCCTTCTCAGTCTCCATACTTCACCCACGTCACTCCGTCCACCGGGCCGCTGTCTGGAGGAACACGGATCACCATAGAAGGAAGTCATCTCAACGCCGGCAGCGCCGTGTTTGTGAAGATAGGACTTCATGCCTGCCGCTTTGAGAAGTGAGTACATACCTCTTCTTGTTTGTTATGACCACTGTGCCAGATGTATAACAAAGACTATTTTATGATTACAGCAAGGTTTTTTTCATCCATACCCATCACTAGTCAGAACCTACTTTAATGTAGCTGATATGCCCTACTTTCCAGGCTATAGAGGGCACCGGTATTTAAGCCACACCCACCACATTTTAGAATAAAAACATATTTGTACATATATTAGCTGTACAGGACCATAATTTGCAGATATATATACCGGTACGAAAGATTCTGTCAGTGTTTGTTTACATTGCTTAAATGTTTCCAAACGGTCAAACGGCAGTAAAACGGCTGACCAAACAAAACAGAAGTCATGGTCATGGATGTTTGATAAGAAATGATCAAGTTCGAGCCCATTATCGAATCCTCTTATCGAACCGATTCCTTATCGATTCTCTTATCAAATCCAGATAGGTTGTTGTATGTGGAAAAAAACACACAATATTTGGTTTAACAAAAGCTCACTTTTATTTTATAAGAATAAAATAAATAAATAAATATTGACTGGTGTTACCCCTCTAAAAAAAAATATATATATTGACACGACACGGTTCTCGAATGTTCAGGTTATGTGCGGCCTGAACATGTTTCAACATGTTTGTTGTACTGCTCCCCTTACATGAGAGCGAAGCCTGGCAATAATTGGATATTGCCGTTTCCTCGTCGTATTTTTTTGTAAAATGAAGCCATGCCTTGAGGCGTTTTTTTACGGTCCATTATTTTTGCTGCTTTCTGTATCTGCCGCCTAATGGCTGAGCTACGTCATTTCCTGTGATGTCCCACAGGGCATTTCCTGTGGGAACGGGATTCGTTCACAGGGATTCGAACAAAGAACCAACTCTTTTTCTTTACTATAGTGGCCTCGATAACTGGAACCGGTTCTCAAAAAGGGAGTCGAGTCCATGGAATCGGTTCTTTTCTTATCAAACAACCGGGAGAACCGGTTTCGAACATCATACCTAGTCATGGACCCACTAGCTGCGCAAGCTAGCTCTCCAATCAGCTAAACAGACTCAATAACTCCACGGTGACGTTACAAAACTGAAACGATACAAAAAGAATGCCATTGTATGTTAATAATACTAACACTGACACTTGTAAATGTCTTAGCATATTAGCTAATGCTAATGACAATAGCTTGATTACATTACGAAATCACGTACAAATATGCATGAAAACACTCCTACAGACATCACACATTGGACGCTTTAGTAAGTATTAATTGTTTTAGTTATATTGTAAAATCCATGCCCATCACTTTATTATTTACTTTTTACTTTTTAAATTCGATCTCAATTCTGTACACTGCTGCTGGAATTTTAATTTTCCTGAGGAAACTCTCCTGAAGGAATCAATAAAGTACTATCTATCTATCTATCTATCTATCTATCTATCTATCTATCTATCTATCTATCTATCTATCTATCTATCTATATTTGTACATATATTAGCCGTACGGGACCATAATTTGCAGCTATATACCGGTACGAAAGATTCTGTCAGTGTTTGTTTACATTGCTTAATTGTTTCCAAACGGTCACATGGCAGTAAAACGGCTAAATGAAACAAAACAGAAGTCATCGTCATGGACCCACTAGCTGCGCAAGCTAGCTCACCAATCAGCTAAACAGACTCAATAACTCCACTGTGACGTTACAAAACTGAAACAATGCAAAAAGAATGCCATTGTAATTTAATAATACCGCCACCTCAGGAAGGGGAAGCAGTGCACTGTCAACACCGTGTACGGTGAGGGTGGTGTTCTGCCGACCTCGACTGCGGATGTTGTGGATCGGTGGAGGGAATACTTCGAAGACCTCCTCGATCCTACCAACACGTCTTCCTATGAGGAAGCAGTGCCTGGGGAATCTGTGGTGGGCTCTCCTATTTCTGGGGCTGAGGTTGCCGAGGTAGTTAAAAAGCTCCTCGGTGGCATGTGGATGAGATCCGCCCGGAGTTCCTTAAGGCTCTGGATGCTGTGGGGCTGTCTTGGTTGACAAGACTCTGCAACATCGCGTGGACATCGGGGGCGGTACCTCTGGATTGGCAGACCGGGGTGGTGGTTCCTCTCTTTAAGAAGGGGAACCGGAGGGTGTGTTCCAACTATCGTGGGATCACACTCCTCAGCCTTCCCGGTAAGGTCTATTCAGGTGTACTGGAAAGGAGGCTACGCTGGATAGTCGAACCTCGGATTCAGGAGGAACAGTGTGGTTTTAGTCCTGGTCGTTGAACTGTGGACCAGCTCGATACTCTCGGCAGGGTCCTTTAGGGTGCATGGGAGTTTGCCCAACCAGTCTACATGTGCTTTGTGGACCTCGAGAAGACATTCGACCGTGTACCCCGGGAAGTCCTGTGGGGAGTGCTTAGAGAGGATGGGGTATCGGACTGTCTGATTGTGGCGGTCCGCTCCCTGTATGATCAGTGTCATAGCTTGGTCCGCATTGCCGGTAGTAAGTCGGACACGTTTCCAGTGAGGGTTGGACTCCACCAAGGCTGCCCTTTGTCACCCATTCTGTTCATAACTTTTATGGACAGAATTTCTAGGCGCAGTCAGGGCGTTGAGGGGATCCGGTTTGGTGGCTGCAGGATTAGGTCTCTGCTTTTTGCAGATGATGTGGTCCTGATGGCTTCATCTGGCCAGGATCTTCAGCTCTCACTGGATCGGTTCGCAACCGAGTGTGAAGCGACTGGGATGGGAATCAGCACCTCCAAGTCAGAGTCCACGGTTCTTGCCCGGGAAAGGGTGGAGTGCCATCTCCGCGTTTGGGAGGAGATCTTGCCCCAAGTGGAGGAGTTCAAGTACCTCGGAGTCTTGCTCACGAGTGAGGGAAAAGTGGATTGTGAGATCGACAGGCGTCTTCAGTAATGCGGACCCTGTATCGATCCGTTGTGGTGAAGGAGCTGAGCCGGAAGGCAAAGCTCTCAATTTACCGGTCGATCTACGTTCCCATCCACACCTATGGTCATGAGCTTTGGGTTATGACCGAAAGGACAAGATCACGGGTACAAGATCTACGTTCCCATCCTCACCTATGGTCATGATCTTTGGGTTATGACCGAAAGGACAAGATCACGGGTACAAGATCTACGTTCCCATCTTCACCTATGGTCATGAGCTTTGGGTTATGACCGAAAGGACAAGATCACGGGTACAAGATCTACGTTCCCATCTTCACCTATGGTCATGAGCTTTGGGTTATGACCGAAAGGACAAGATCACGGGTACAAGATCTACGTTCCCATCCTCACCTATGGTCATGATCTTTGGGTCATGACCGAAAGGACAAGATCACGGGTACAAGATCTACGTTCCCATCCTCACCTATGGTCATGATCTTTGGGTTATGACCGAAAGGACAAGATCACGGGTACAAGCGGCCGAAATGAGTTTCCTCCGCCGGGTGGCGGGTCTCTCCCTTAGAGATAGGGTGAGAAGCTCTGCCAACCGGGAGGAACTCAAAGTAAAGCTGCTGCTCCTCCACATGGAGAGGAGCCAGATGAGGTGTTTCGGGCATCTGGTCAGCCACCCGAACGCCTCCCTAGGGAGGTGTTTCGGGCACGTCCGACCGGTAGGTGGCCACGGGGAAGACCCAGGACACGTTGGGAAGAGTATGTCTCCCGGCTGGCCTGGGAACGCCTCGGGATCCCCCGGGAGGAGCTGGACGAAGTGGCTGGGGAGTGGAAAGTCTGATAGACCCGACCTCGGATAAGCGGAATAAGATGGATGGATGGATGGACTGACAAGGTTGGTGTGACATTTTACTGCAGAGCCCAATGCTGGAATATAATGGTGATGTCATGCTACACCCGGAGACGGCTTCATTGGCCATTTCCGTTTTGCTTGGATTGGTTTCTTTTTCCAAGGCAACAAGTGGCAGGTGGATTTAATGAGCTAAGTTCTTCTTCAAATATCACAGCCATGGCCAATTTAAAGCTGTGTAGCACACCCCGAGAAAGGTGAACATAATCGTCTTTCACTGAGCAGCAATAACCTTTATGGCCAAAGTAATGAACTGGATGCCTTTTTTAATGTGTCTTTGCATTCAGCGGGGCCTCAACTTTAATCAAAACCTATTTACCCCGAGTCACTCACCCGCTTATCTCCCCCTTTCAAGCCCTTTTCTTCCTCGGCTTTTTCCTTTGGCTCCGTGTCCCCACGTCGGCTTCTTTTGTGTGTCACAAATACATAGGTGACACCACAGGCACTCTCTGGCCATGGCGGTGTTGTGAAAGTAGTTGCCATGGAAACAGAGGACTAGTGGAATGTGGAAAATCTTTCAAAAAAAAAAAGTGGAATCATCTTTGTTTTCTTCGATATTCAACCGCCTCCTCGGCCTTTGAGCAAGCGTGGAGGAAGCTGTTAAAATGTCATAATAGACTGTATTTATATTATTCACATGTGAATAATGCTGTATAATAGACTGTATTTATATTATTCACATGTGAATAATGCTGTATAATAGACTGTATTTATATTATTCACATGTGAATAATGCTGTATAATAGACTGTATTTATATTATTCACATGTGAATAATGTTGTATAATAGACTGTATTTATATTATTCACATGTGAATAATGCTGTATAATAGACTGTATTTATATTATTCACATGTGAATAATGCTGTATAATAGACTGTATTTATATTATTCACATGTGAATAATGCTGTATAATAGACTGTATTTATATTATTCACATGTGAATAATGTTGTATAATAGACTGTATTTATATTATTCACATGTGAATAATGCTGTATAATAGACTGTATTTATATTATTCACATGTGAATAATGCTGTATAATAGACTGTATTTATAGTATTCACATGTGAATAATGCTGTATAATAGACTGTATTTATATTATTCACATGTGAATAATGCTGTATAATAGACTGTATTTATATTATTCACATGTGAATAATGCTGTATAATAGACTGTATTTATATTATTCACATGTGAATAATGATTATATTCATTCCCCGTTTTTTTCTTTACACTCACGTGCGTATTTGTTTATTTCAAGCATCAGACTAGAGCTTCACACTGCAAAAAGTCAGTGTTGAAAAAAAATACAAAAATGAGGGGTATTTTATTTGAACTAAGCAAAATGATCTGCCAATAGAACAAGAACATTTGGCTTGTCAAGACTTTCCAAAACAAGTAAAATTAGCTAACTTCAAAGAACCCCAAAAAAACTTAAAATAAGTATATTCTCACTAATAACAAGTGCACTTTTCTTGGTAGGAAAAAAAAAAGAGACATTGTCCCCATTACGTAAGCATTGCCAGAAAACACACCAAAGCAGAGGTAGTAAATATACAACAATTCAATATGAGTACACCTATATACTATAGATATTAGTACATGTACAAACCCCGTTTCCATATGAGTTGGGAAATTGTGTTAGATGTAAATATAAACGGAATACAATGATTTGCAAATCATTTTCAACCCATATTCAGTTGAATATGCTACAAAGACAACATATTTGATGTTCAAACTGATAAACTTTTTTTTTTTTTGCAAATAATCATTAACTTTAGAATTTGAAGCCAGCAACACGTGACAAAGAAGTTGGGAAAGGTGGCAATAAATACTGATAAAGTTGAGGAATGCTCATCAAACACTTATTTGGAACATCCCACAGGTGAACAGGCAAATTGGGAACAGGTGGGTGCCATGATTGGGTATAAAAGTAGATTCCATGAAATGCTCAGTCATTCACAAACAAGGATGGGGCGAGGGTCACCACTTTGTCAACAAATGCGTGAGCAAATTGTTGAACAGTTTAAGAAAAACCTTTCTCAACCAGCTATTGCAAGGAATTTAGGGATTTCACCATCTACGCTCCGTAATATCATCAAAGGGTTCAGAGAATCTGGAGAAATCACTGCACGTAAGCAGCTAAGCCCGTGACCTTCCATCCCTCAGGCTGTACTGCATCAACAAGCGACATCAGTGTGTAAAGGATATCACCACATGGGCTCAGGAACACTTCAGAAACCCACTGTCAGTAACTACAGTTGGTCGCTACATCTGTAAGTGCAAGTTAAAACTCTCCTATGCAAGGCGAAAACCGTTTATCAACAACACCCAGAAACGCCGTCGGCTTCGCTGGGCCTGAGTTCATCTAAGATGGACTGATACAAAGTGGAAAAGTGTTCTGCGGTCTGACGAGTCCACATTTCAAATTGTTTTTGGAAACTGTGGACGTCGTGTCCTCCGGACCAAAGAGGAAAAGAACCATCCGGATTGTTATAGGCGCAAAGTGGAAAAGCCAGCATGTGTGATGGTATGGGGGTGTATTAGTGCCCAAGACATGGGTAACTTACACATCTGTGAAAGCACCATTAATGCTGAAAGGTACATACAGGTTTTGGAGCAACATATGTTGCCATCCAAGCAACGTTACCATGGACGCCCCTGCTTATTTCAGCAAGACAATGCCAAGCCACGTGTTACATCAACGTGGCTTCATAGTAAAAGAGTGCGGGTACTAGACTGGCCTGCCTGTAGTCCAGACCTGTCTCCCATTGAAAATGTGTGGCGCATTATGAAGCCTAAAATAGCACAACGGAGACCCCCGGACTGTTGAACAACTTAAGCTGTACATCAAGCAAGAATGGGAAAGAATTCCACCTGAGAAGCTTCAAAAATGTGTCTACTCAGTTCCCAAACCTTTACTGAGTGTTGTTAAAAGGAAAGGCCATGTAACACAGTGGTGAACATGCCCTTTCCCAACTACTTTGTCACGTGTTGCAGCCACGAAATTCTAAATTCATTATTATTTGCAAAAAACAAATAAAGTTTATGAGTTTGAACATCAAATATGTTGTCTTTGTAGTGCATTCAATTAAATATGGGTTGAAAAGGATTTGCAAATCATTGTATTCCGTTTATATTTACATCTAACACAATTTCCCAACTCATATGGAAACGGGGTTTGTACATGTACAAAACAACAAAGTAGTCAATATACAACATTTCAATGTAAGTACACCTATATACTATAGATATTAGTACATGTGCATAACAACAATGTAGTAAATATGCATTTCAATATAAGTACACCTATATACTATAGATATTAGTACATATAAATCTACAACATTTCAATATGAGTACACCTAGAAGTGTTCCTCAAATAGACAAAACCTGTCAGAAAGGTTGGTGTTGCAGAGTAAGACCCTATAAGTGTCCTTGTCTCTCCAATTGAACTGACTTGAGTGGCACATGTTCTAAGAGTGGTGTGCACCGTCCCGCTCACCAGGCGCAGCAGCAAGGAGGTGGTGTGCGTGACCCCGGCGGGCCTGGCCCCGGGTACCACCCCCGTCATGGTGGACATCAACTCTGCCGAGCTGAGGAACCCCGAGGTGAAGTTCAACTACACGGACGACCCCACCATCCTCAGGATGGAGCCCGACTGGAGCATTGCCAGGTAGGACTGATGGATGATTAATAGCCAATTCACGCTCACTAAAAGTGATGCATGGTCAATAATGTTCTTCAGCCTACACTTTGCTTCATGATCCATATCTGCTGTGATGACATGAATAATTGACGCAACACTGTTTGATCTGCAATGCTGCTTGATGCCTCCATACATTATTCATCTTACTGTACATTCATGTCTTTTTTACCAGCATAACCAACTCAACTTAAATATGAACTCCACTTGCTCATTGATGTAATATTCCACTCCACTAGCTCATTGATGTAATATTCCACTCCACTAGCTCATTGATGTAATATTCCACTCCACTCGCTCATTGATGTAATATTCCAGCAACACAAACACAAACATTCACCCTCATCTCTCTTTTTAAACAGCTATTATTTATTCTCTTTATAGCTCGCCATGGAAAGCTAAATTTTGCAGTAAAGCAGTGCACATATATTCTACTATGTGTAAATACTACTATGTGTAAATACTACTGTATAATGCATATGTTCCTTTTTGACTGTACTTAAATGTATACTAGACTGTATTTATATTATTCACATGTGAATAATGCTGTATAATAGACTGTATTTATAGTATTCACATGTGAATAATGCTGTATAATAGACTGTATTTATAATATTCACATGTGAATAATGCTGTTTAATAGACTGTATGTATATTATTCACATGTGAATAATGCTGTATAATAGACTGTATTTATAATATTCACATGTGAATAATGCTGTATAATAGACTGTATTTATATTATTCACATGTGAATAATGCTGTATAATAGACTGTATTTATATTATTCACATGTGAATAATGCTGTATAATAGACTGTATTTATATTATTCACATGTGAATAATGCTGTTTAATAGACTGTATGTATATTATTCACATGTGAATAATGCTGTATAATAGACTGTATTTATAATATTCACATGTGAATAATGCTGTATAATAGACTGTATTTATATTATTCACATGTGAATAATGCTGTATAATAGACTGTATTTATATTATTCACATGTGAATAATGCTGTATAATAGACTGTATTTATAGTATTCACATGTGAATAGTGCTGTATAATAGACTGTATTTATAGTATTCACATGTGAATAATGTTGTATAATAGACTGTATTTATAGTATTCACATGTGAATAGTGCTGTATAATAGACTGTATTTATATTATTCACATGTGAATAATGCTGTATAATAGACTGTATTTATAGTATTCACATGTGAATAATGCTGTATAATAGACTGTATTTATATTATTCACATGTGAATAATGTTGTCTAATAGACTGTATTTATATTATTCACATGTGAATAATTCTGTATAATAGACTGTATTTATATTATTCACATGTGAATAATGATGTATAATAGACGTATTTATAGTATTCACATGTGAATAATGTTGTATAATAGACTGTATTTATATTATTCACATGTGAATAATGCTGTATAGTAGAACACAATAGCAACACAAAAACAAACATTCACCCTCATCTTTCTTTTTAAACAGCTATTATGTATTCTCCTTATAGCTCGCCATGAAAAGCTAAGTTTTGCAGTAAAGCAGTGCACATATATTCTACTATGTGTAAATACTACTGTATAAATACTACTATGTGTAAATATTACTGTGTAAATACTACTATGTGTATATACTACTGTGTAAATACTCCTATGTGTAAATACTACTATGTGTAAATATTACTGTGTAAATACTACTATGTGTAAATACTACTGTGTAAATACTCCTATGTGTAAATACTACTATGTGTAAATATTACTGTGTAAATACTACTATGTGTAAATACTACTGTGTAAATACTACTGTGTAAATACTACTGTGTAAATAATCCTATGTGTAAATATTACTGTGTAAATACTACTATGTGTATATACTACTGTGTAAATACTCCTATGTGTAAATACTACTATGTGTAAATATTACTGTGTAAATACTACTATGTGTAAATACTACTGTGTAAATACTCCTATGTGTATATACTACTGTGTAAATACTCCTATGTGTAAATACTACTATGTGTAAATATTACTGTGTAAATACTACTATGTGTAAATATTACTGTGTAAATACTCCTATGTGTAAATACTACTATGTGTAAATATTACTGTGTAAATACTACTATGTGTAAATACTACTGTGTAAATACTACTGTGTAAATACTACTGTGTAAATAATCCTATGTGTAAATATTACTGTGTAAATACTACTATGTGTATATACTACTGTGTAAATACTCCTATGTGTAAATACTACTATGTGTAAATATTACTGTGTAAATACTACTATGTGTAAATACTACTGTGTAAATACTCCTATGTGTATATACTACTGTGTAAATACTCCTATGTGTAAATACTACTATGTGTAAATATTACTGTGTAAATACTACTATGTGTAAATATTACTGTGTAAATACTCCTATGTGTAAATACTACTATGTGTAAATATTACTGTGTAAATACTACTATGTGTAAATACTACTGTGTAAATACTACTGTGTAAATACTACTGTGTAAATAATCCTATGTGTAAATATTACTGTGTAAATACTACTATGTGTATATACTACTGTGTAAATACTCCTATGTGTAAATACTACTATGTGTAAATATTACTGTGTAAATACTACTATGTGTAAATACTACTGTGTAAATACTCCTATGTGTATATACTACTGTGTAAATACTCCTATGTGTAAATACTACTATGTGTAAATATTACTGTGTAAATACTACTATGTGTAAATATTACTGTGTAAATACTCCTATGTGTAAATACTACTATGTGTAAATATTACTGTGTAAATACTACTATGTGTAAATACTGTGTAAATACTACTGTGTAAATACTACTGTGTAAATAATCCTATGTGTAAATATTACTGTGTAAATACTACTATGTGTATATACTACTGTGTAAATACTCCTATGTGTAAATACTACTATGTGTAAATATTACTGTGTAAATACTACTATGTGTAAATACTACTGTGTAAATACTCCTATGTGTATATACTACTGTGTAAATACTCCTATGTGTAAATACTACTATGTGTAAATATTACTGTGTAAATACTACTGTGTAAATAATCCTATGTGTAAATACTACTGTGTAAATACTACTATGTGTAAATACTACTGTGTAAATACTACTATGTGTAAATACTACTATGTGTAAATACTACTACATGTAAATACTACTATGTGTAAATACTACTACGTGTAAATACTACTATGTGTAAATACTAGTAGAGGTAGTGAAATGAGGCATGGGAAGATGTCCTTGCACAAACACAGGCTGCCTTGTGAAGTAGAAAAATGAGTAAACGCAAAGAGAAAAAAGCTTGCAGCAATCAAATGCTAACATGCTGACTTAATATGACCTAGAAACTTCCCCACGTGGTTCTCATTTACTTCAAAAGTGTGCAGCGGTTCTTGGAAATGGCTGTGCGTTTGTTTTTTTTTCTTCTATGCTTCCTGTTGTATTTTTCTCAATTTTAGGTGCTGCACCATATATATAAACCACACTCACTACATTTTAGAAGAAAAACATATTGTTGTCATATTTCAGCCACACTGGACGATAAGCCACAGATAAATAGGTTGTAGATAAGATGTTTTATTGCACATTTGTCTTTCGGATCATTTTCCGCATTTTTCGGACTATAGAGCGCACCGTTATATAAGCCGCACCCACTACATTTTAGGAGAAGAAACAAATGTTTCCATATATTAGCAGACCGGGACTATAAGTCACAGATATACAGCATAGGTTGTGGAAGGAGTTATTTACATATTTGTAAATGTTTATTTACATACTTTTAATTGTTTGTAAATAATTAATCTATTTTTATTAAGTACAGTATTTTCCGGGGCTACAGAGCTCACCGTTTTTTTTTTAAGCTGCACCCACCAAATTAATATTTTACATATGTAAGCCTTACTGGGACTACACGCCACAGATATATACTGGTAGGAAAGATGTTGTAAACATGTATTTACATACCCTTATTAGTGCCTGTCAAAGCAGTGCACAGATATTCTACTATGTGTAAATACTACTGTATGAATACTACTATGTGTAAATACTACTGTATGAATACTACTATGTGTAAATACTCTTATGTGTAAATACAGACTGTATAATGCATATGTTCCTTTTTGACTGTACTTAAATGTATAATAGACTTATTATGTTATTATTCACGTGTGAATAATGCTGTATAATAGACTGTATTCATATTATTCACATGGGAATAATGCTGTATAATAGACTGTATTTATATTATTCACATGTGAATAATGCTGTATAATAGACTGTATTTATGTTATTCACATGTGAATAATGCTGTATAATAGACTGTATTTATATTATTCACATGTGAATAATGCTGTATAATAGACTGTATTTATATTATTCACATGTGAATAATGATGTATCATAGACTGTATTTATATTATTCACATGTGAATAATGCTTTATAATAGACTGTATTTATATATTTCACATGTGAATAATGCTGTATAATAGACTGTATTTATATTATTCACATGTGAAAAATGCTGTATAATAGACTGTATTTATATTATTCGCATGTGAATAATGCTGTATAATAGACAGTATTTATATTATTCACATGTGAATAATCCTG